>NW_020272824.1:721796-744506 GCF_003268045.1 Sipha flava
TATATATATATATATATATATATATATATATATATATATATATGTATATTGTTATTCATTTAGTACTATTATATAGGGTCATAACATTTTTAAAAATGTTTATTAGTTGTAAATTTCACCTACGTTTATAACATTACATAACATCCATTTTATTTTTATTATCTTATTTAGTATTTCATGTTTGAATATTTTAATAATCAGCTAATTATTATTGACAAAAATAATACAAGAAATTGAAATAGCAATTTCTATTATTGGGACAGTATTATATTAAATCTAATCACAATACACAGAAAAAAAACCGTGTAAGTGAATTTCATATTAAAGTCTGGTCATCTATTTCTATTGAAACTAGACACAATTGAACGAATATTTTTGTCTATTCTAGTTGAGCCTCCGGTTGTTTTGGTTAATAAGTTATACAAATTTCCATTAGAATATCAAACCCGCAAAGGTTCATAAACAAATGTGTGAGTTGTTATTTAACGACGGCATACGTCTAAAAATGTTACTAACGAATACAGGAACTATGATTGAACGAACTTTCCTTTGCTTTCAAAAGCCTGAAGGCTAAAAACGGAAGTTAATTAATTTACACGTGCCCAAAAAACTTTTAGACTGTATAAACGACTCGAGTTGCATTTATTCATTCACCATGAGTTTTAGTTATTTTTGAAACTTTTTCTTCAACCGAAAAATATGCTCAATGACAAGATTATGACTTAAATTTTCAAAAAAATTAATAAAAAAAAGTAACTCTACGTTATGTTATCATCGTTATAACTATGTTAGAACTATAATTTTATTTAACAAAATAGTGTTTTTTTTTGCAATTTATTCAAATATTTTATAAACCTTACTGTAGCTTTTGTTTCACTAATATTTGTAATATTGTTTTTTTTTCCAATGAAATGTACGTTTTATTTTTTAAATTTTATTGTAGATTATAAGGAAATAATTTATCGATATATATATTTGGGTTGTTATACAATATATATTTAATTTATAGATTATGTATATATTACTGAACAATTTATATTAAATATTTAAAAGGTACACTTTTTTAATGATTATAAACTTTCATTATTAATATTTATATCATGTCAATATAGTGATAAAATTTATTGTAGCTTAATAGTATACCAGCTTTCATTAGCGATATTATTAAATGAGCTTTAACAATTGACAAACGTTCTGTTTTCAAAAAACATATGTTTATTACTGTTTTCGTGTTCTTTTACGCTTAGGTCCGAAAGAGAAATAAATTACACTTTTTTTTTATACTTTATCTTTTGTCTGGACATTAAAGTCTACTAAAAACGATTGTTTATTGTGATTTTGTTTAAAAATTTGAAATTGAATATACAATTTGTTTCGAGATTTATACATTTTGTAAATATATTTTTCTGTTTATTTGGTATATATTAAGATTTTGGTTGCAGTGATATATAATGTAAGTTTCTCTAATATCGTTTGATTTTCTGCGATATTGAAAAAAATTGTAATTTCGATAATATTTTGCTTTGTTGATATTCTTATATATATATATATATATATATATATATATATATATCTTCGGGCACCAATTAATTAAATCCAAATTTATAATTAGTCATTATTAATAATATTTAATTATTACAATTTTAATAACAATTTTAACAAATTAAATTAAATTAATGTATTAATATTAAAAACACAATAAGTATTTTAACAAAAAAGTTGTCAACAAAACTATCACGATCAATAACGATAACTGACTTCAATACAAACACTACAATCTACTTCTTTGAGTCACTGGTAAAAGTAGTTTTTTTCTGTTATCATGCGCTAATATTAATCTGAACCCAAAATAAATAATAGCCCATGGATTAATAATGTGGTATTTTATAATGTACAAAATTGAAAAATATAATAAATTATCAATATATCCTATGATGTATTTAGAACATCAATATTGAAATATTTGTAAAAAGTGTGCGATATCGATATTATTGGACAAGTCTAATATGATATAAAGTATAATATAATCTATTGTTTTGATTTGACATGGTTTCTTCAAAATTATATTATTGTAAATCAAAATTTGTTATATAGCTTATACAAAAAAAATATTTCCCAATTTTTCATTCATGCTTTGACTCTTGAACTCGTGATAAATATCCGATATTATAAAAAAAATCTCATATTTTATTTAAAAGTTTGAAGTTGAAAATTAATATTTTCGTTCCTTAAAATATTTGACTTGGATCTGTATTTTAAAAATAATTTTCTAAACATATATATTGAAAATATAAAATAAGACGTATTTTGTTTTTAAAATAAAAAAATTATTCGTTACAAACATAATAGTTTATTAAAATATTAAAAATATTAATTTTAGTAATTCGAATAAGTATACCGAATAAAATTAAATTCTTAAGTATAATTTGCATAATGTAATTGGAATCAATATATATTTTACTATATAAGAAAAAGTATAAAAAATTCAACTAAATAAAATGATTTATTTTTTTTTTACTAAGAACAATTCTAGTACGTCATTTCTATTTTCAATATAAATCAAAAATTGATATATATATATTTGATAACATATTGAAATCTTATACCAATAACTGGGACTAAAAATATATATTAAATTGAAATTATTTTTGTTATTTGTACATATATTAGAAAATTGATTAGCAGTTAATATTAAATTTAAATGTATTGAATAAACATACGCTAAATATCATTAGCTCCTTGTATATTTTTATTATTATTTCTTTTAAAAAAGTAATTTAGATGCTATTTTTCCCAAATCTAGGACAAAATATCCTGTATTAAAATATCTAAGTCAAAACATCCAAGGTTAAAATATCCAACGGATAAGATATCCAGAGATAAAATAACATGGGACAAAATATCCAATTAAAAAAATAATAAAAATCTGTATATTTGTACATAATTTTTTAATTTATTTTTTATTTAAATTCATTGTTAATTTTTAAATCAAAATTAACATTATTTAACATTTTATTATATAGTAATAAAATAATAATAGTAAAAATAAAACTATGTTAAGTTGTAACGCACTACATAAAACTAAAGATATAATTATATAACACAACATATTATTTTTAATATTATTATTTTATAACTATATTATAATGTATTATTAATTAAAATTAATTAACATTTAAATATATTAAATGTTATTAAAATATGATTTAAAAATGAACAATAATGTATTTAAATAAAAAAAATTATACAGGTATTAATAATTAAGATTTTTATAATTTTTTATTATTTGGATATTTTTACTTCGTTATTTTATTACAGGATATTTTGTCTCAATACCATTTTTCCCATGTAAAAAAAAGGAATTTTATCTATAGATTAATTTTTTTTTTCAAGCCTACGTTCTCATTATATAGAAAAATATTCTCAATTTTAATTTAATATTAAAATGGTTTCAAACATTTTTATGTTATTAATTATTTTGTTTTAATGTTGCAAATTTAGCGATGAGACTAATGTTTTCAGAGTTGTACTTTTTGTTCAAATAAAAACAAATCGATAAAAAAAAAAAAATAATTTTTGTATAAAAATAAGCATTGTTTCAACATACTGTAGATTTTATTCAAAACCTCAAAATGAGTTGTTCATTTACTTTTATAACTTATCCAATTGTAGATTGATTTCTAGCTAACAATGCATTACACATATAGACTAAAAATATAATTGTTTCATTAAAGGTATGATTATAGCAAAAAAAAGTTTATAAGTTAGATACCTCATTTGACTATATTTATTAGGCTCAGTTTCAAAGTTTTATGTTAAAATTAATGTTTATATTTTAAATCTTTTTTTGGTAAATAACTAAAAAATATTTAAAGATAATAGGATGATAAAAGAATCCTTTCACGGGGTTAGCCTTAGGGTCTTTGTATGAGTTTCTAGGGGATGCTCTGATTTATGAACAGACTGATGAAGGGGGTTTTACTACCCAATGATCCTTAAGGGTTTTTTCTGAACTGGGAAAAGTTTGAGTTATAAAAAATATATGGTTTGCCAGGTTTAATTAAACTTTTCGAGTGTATTGAATTTCTTACTGTTATTCTATAGTAAACTGTAATAATCATAGTGTTGCGTTTAAGAAATAAGATTAACTAAAATCAAATGATATTATACTCTCAAATTTTAATAATATAAATGGTTAACTAATATAACTAAAATAGAAGACTAGCATTTTTGTAAATTATAATAACATATTTAAATATTATTAAACAATATTTCCCCAGTAAAATATTTTGTTTGAATGTAGTTTTTATTTTTATATTTATTTTTAAAAAAAAGTTTTCATATTTTATGTTATTTTAAAAAATATTACTATAATAATGCGTTTTACTAACTATTAAATGTTTTCTTAATTTAACTAATTAATTGTATGTAATATTTATGCCCGAAAATTTGATCATTATTTACTTATAAGTGTTTTCAAATATTAATTAAGTATTCAAAAAGCATTATTTTTGTTGTATGTAAATTTGCTACTTTTGTTATAATTATTTAATGGTGTTAAGATACATCCATCAGTTTACAGTGTTGTAATGAAAATGATCTCAAACGCATATGACATATTATTATTTACTTCTTACTGAGGTTGATAAGTACAGGTGGTAATGTCGGGGAATAGTAAAAAAAGAGGATTATTTTATATTGTTATTGTGAATTATCTATTCCGCGGCGTCTAGTATAGGCAATTCACCTGCATTGGCGTGTTTTTCATTTGAACATTTTATGACCAAAATAATATGAATATAGTTGAGCAAGTATTGTTTTTTTAAATGTTGAGTAGAGTTCAATTATTTCGAGTCGAGTTGAGTTCAACATTTAAGTGTTCAAAAAATGCCGAGTACTGGAGTAAGAAGTCGAGTATTTGACAAAAAATTTGTGGTTACCTGTCTGTATAAAATGTCGTTATCCTGATAATAAAATATCAAAACAATATCAATCTCTATTGTTATTATTTTAAATCATCAACCTTCCAGTTTTTTTCCATCGGAAATATATGATTCCCAGTTATTTATTTAATAAAATTTATTTTCAATCAAATAGAGATTTCGAGCACCTAAATTGAGCACTTTATTCAATTCGAATATTTATATTTATGATTACTTACGTTTTTTTTTTTTTTTTTTTTTTTTTTTTTTTTGTTGAGTGGAGTCGAGAATTCGAGATTCGACTCGAACAATTTTACAAAGTCGAGTACTCATACAATGCTAAATAATAACCTAGATACATTAAATATCATATTTTATGGTTGAAAATAATCGATTACAATATAATTGATTGATGTCAATCTTACAGAATTTTAATTTTTCTAATACACTGTTGTCTTCGGTTTAGTTGGAAGTGTTAGTAATGAATAGTAATATAAATAGTATATATATATATATAGTATATATAAATAGTAATATTGCTGATGGCATTTTTTATGTTTTTAATTTTAAAGTAAAGTTGAAACATTATTTTTCAAACTTACAAATATTTTATTTGCTCAGTTAATCATATATATTATTAGCTTAATTGATTTTAATGATCGCCTTCTTAAAGTTATTTATAACACCTTAAATTTATTATTTAGCGAATAGTAAATTATATTTATTCATTGAATGTGGTATTGTATTATATAAATGTGTTATGTATATATTTGTGTTATACTCATCGTATGTATTTATTTCACTGAGTTTTTATAATTCTAGTTATAAATACATACTTAAAACCTTTGGATAAGAGTTATATTGTGTTAAATAGTATAAACGATTGATATTTAACCTTAATATAGATGTTTTATATTATAAATGTTCAGGTTCATATAAGAATGTATAATTATTAAAAAAATTAAAACCAAATATTCTTTCAGTTATTTCTGATGCTAGAAATAGAAAGTAGCTACAGAAATATTTTGTGTGTGTGTGTGTGTAACTCGAAGAGTACACCACACGCGTGCGCAATTGTAGTGAAGTATATAGATATAGTTAACGCAAAAGAAAAAAGTTTAAACTCATCGCACTTGCAAGTGAGTTTTGTGTATATTTAACACTTAACAATTTCAAACAAACTGTTTTTGAGTATTGCAAATAAAAGCAACCCTCGAATGCCACTGCGCGAATATACTGTAGCACTGTGAGTGTACGCGTATAATGTATATAATACAATATACGCAGTAATATCGTAGTATAGCTGCACGGGGTTAATACTATACCTTCTTTTAATTGGACAAGTACGGATTGTCATTGTTTCCGGTAACGGTCGTTCAATTTCGGTCAGTAATATCATTATCACCGTATTTACCACGAGTTTCATTTAAGGCTTATCCACCTCGCCACTATCAGGTCTGCAGCGGTCCGTTTTCAATGAGCTTTACGCACGTCTCACACTACACGACAGTCATTTTATTCCGCTCTCTGTACCCGTACTCGGAGCTAGTTGGGGTTTTGTAGTCGAAACGAAGGGGGGGGGGCTGTTTCAAAAGTCCTAATTCGTATGCGGTCCACGTGCGAACACTTGGCGTTTGGCAAACAACACGTTGCGACCTTTATCCTCTGATGTACTTCGTTCACCCAGTCCATGGTCGCTCCATCGTAATGTGCTTTCCACTGGTCTCGCTATATGGTAACCGTGGTTGGAGGGGTTCAGAGTTTACTTAATAAAAGGTGTTAAACCGCGAAAGAAGATGAATAGAGGTGGGCCTGCGCTTAGTTGCCCCTCTGCCCATTCTCCTTGCTTGTACGGAAAAACTCTCGAAATATAATTTCACACGTGTATTATATATAGACTAGTGTGGGGATAGCATTCGAAAAGGTGTGTACGTTGATTTATATATATATATATATATATATATTTGTATTTATTTGTGTATGTATGGTGTAAAGGTTAGAAAGTGCGTGGGTACGCACGCATTTACGCAGGGATTAAAAAACACCGGCAAACCATCGCCCTTCGTGTTTCATTACTTTTTTTCCCGTTTCATCGCTCGTTGTATTTGTTTGTGAGTGTGTGTGTGTGTGTGTACCAGCTGTTTGATAGATAGACACCGGAATTGGTTGGTGTGGTGCAGCAGTAATCCACTTTGAACGAACACACCGTTTCGCCTCCTTTCTATACTCTTCCTTTTCGTGGGTCGTGACATGAAAAACAATCGGAGAAACGAACCGAATATTTTCCTCTGTCTTCTACGACAGCACCGTGGATCTTCGACTAGGGTGGCATATCTGGGACTAATGTCTCTTAAACAAGATTTTCAGCGCCCTTGTTTTTCCCTCTTTTCCTTTTTTTTCTTTTTTAGAAAATAGAATTACCAAACGTATTGTTGGATCCGTTATCCGCAATGTTCTCTGTATACACATAATCATCGCTACAACTCAAGGTATAATAATTATAATTTGATTTGAAATCTGACACAAACAGCGATAATTGTTTTGAATGTTTCCACAAATTGAGCTCGAAAAATAATCCACTGTATTGTTCTCCTCCACCTCAAATAAATTTGTCTTTTGTTTTATTATTACTGAAATGTCAATTTAAATATAAATGTCAAATGTCAAACTTCAGTATATTTTCACATGCGCGTGCATACGTTCTAGCGCTGCAGACAGTATGCAAAACAATAAAAAGCGTAACGTATTTCTTTATTTGGGTAAAAAAATAGTTGTTAAATAAATTATACTTCACAAATAACATTTATAAATGTCTATATTCTTAAAATTGCATATTTGCACCTTATAAATATAATTATGGCATTAAAATAATTATTTCATGGGTTGGTTAAATAATTTATTCAGATTATAAATAATAGGTACTGGGTGGTATACGTCATTTATTGAACACTTTAATGTTTTATATCCATCAGAAATGTGACAATAATTAAGTGGAAAATATACCCATGAATTGATGTTACATTGAAATAACAATGTATTCATTAATATGTGTCATATCGTGAACCTATCATTAAAATAACATTTTGTTATATCAATTTGATAATCCTTTTATGAATTAATTATTTTAATAAATCATACTTTATATATTTTTTATTTTTGTAAATAAATTATTTTGAATGTTCCTCTATTGTAATACATTTCTCGTGGTTTTATTTTAAATTGAGAAACAAGAGTAATAAAGTTCAAACATAAAAAATTTTCCCATTTGTTTACAGACTAAGATATGCTACACTGGTTTTGTCCCTGTTTCTTTATATTAAGAAGCTCCGAATTAATTGAAGTTACCTATATATATCTGGGACTAGTTTTTTGTTATTATTTTTCTCTCGTTAATTGTTCTCGAATGTCTATATCTTTAGATAATATTTATCTCGAAAAATTTTTTATGACTCAGTTTGTAATATTTTTCTTTCTAGACGTCGATTGTCAAAAAACTTTTGAGAATTGATCGTATATTTTGTTTTATGGAAAACAAATAAAAAGCAAATATTGATACAGCTACTGAAGTGTCCATTGAGTTATTGTGTTTTGTAGATTATATTTAAACATTCGTTGCATATATAACCTTCTTAAGTCTACATAAAAATATTTTATAGCTCATTTCATAATTGAGAATGTCACAGCAAAATAATGTTTATTCATTGTTGTTATACTAGTATGATATTGATTATTTTAAATTATTTTCCTCTATGTATAGATTACATTAGAAAATAAATATTAATTCCTTATTATAATGTAAAGCTAGAATGGAAACTATATTTATGAATAATTTTAAATAATTTCGGGTACTTTATTATTCGACCAGCTGCGCTTTAGTGAAGTACTGTACTTTTTATCTTCTCGTTGCAACTTGGCGTTTTTCATGTAATAATTAATCGTAATGGTATAATTTTCATCATAATATCTAGTCGTTACTTTAGATAAAATAATAATAATAATAAAGCATCTTGGCCGAGGTTGTTGTAGCGTTTGTTTTTATATATTTTATTATTTTTACGCCGTATAAACTAATAATATACCTCGTGTTCTGTGCGTGTCTAAAAAATAAGCAGCGCCGAATCTATCACTGAATTATCGACGGACGCCACTGTCTCGTGGTAGTATTGTTGTTGGTGGTGATGATGTTGAACGCAAACATGAAAACTAGCGAAAACGGTGTAGCCGTCACCGCCGTAACTGCTGACGATGCATCGGCCGAGGATGAGGGCGGCGACAAGCTACTGTTTTTTAAGGTAAGATGAGGAGGCACTTGACGATGGTCTTGTTGACTTTGGCATGTCATGGGGCCCCTTATTGTGTCCTCCCTGAGAACGAATAAAAACTAAGGTTTTAGGTTGGTTTTGAGTGATAGGGTGCAGTAGAGAGGGACGGTTGCGTTGTTGTATATGTGTATATTTGACTCATTCCTGGCACTGCGAATGACAAGGAGTCGCAGTAGTTGTTGTGTACACTTGTACCGATTATTTTGTACATCGTCTGAGGAGGGGGGGCTCAATTAAAAAGAGTGTTTATACAGATCAAATATCTCAATAGCTTATCCTGTATGGTTTTCGTTTTCGCGCAACCTTTCTCCTCGTGTAGTTGTCATACGCGTTACGTAAATTTCGTATTAATTTTATTGGACTTGGATATCCACATGTCGTTGTGTCAATTTTGAGAACCAATCGATGGCATATTAAATTATATAGATACTCAAAAGCTATATGACGTCTTACCGGCGTCATATCTTTCTGTAAAGGTATGTGTTTATAAAACTTTTTAGAAGTTTCCTACAGAAGAAGAGAAAAACGTATCGACCCCCATTGCACTATTACGGCATGTGACAGCAGCGGATTCTTCAAAACCAAACTACGACAATATTATGACGGTATTATAATCCCGCAAACTTTTTACAAAGCTCCGTATTTTTTTTAATCTTCAAATATTGATATATTTTTATTTCTATATAATCCTATCACATTATAATACTGATAAAATTCGCTTGATTTTTAATCACTTATATAAATTAGAAAATAACTACTGAAAAATGTTATAATGATATTATTCATGATTTAATTTTATTAATTATTCGTACGTTTTATTCTATAAATAAAATACTTATTTTTAGGTGACCAACATAATAAATGTTTTAAATTAAAGAATTTTCTACCTATTTTGATAAGTAAGTTTTATTTATTCGTGTCACCTAACCATTATTTTTGCTCGCTTTTATTTTTTACGATTGTTAAAAAAATAAAATATTAAAATAAATGCAAACCATAGGACTCACATAAAAGTTTATTTATTTATTACATTTATCTTCAAAATCTCAGTGCGATAAAGAATGTAAACAATTTTTAAATTTAATGATTTTATTTTGGTTATTTTTCATGTTGAAATAGATGTATATTATACTGATGATATGGATATAGTTTAATAAATATAGTAAAAAAGAATAATAAAATAATAAATATAGCTTATATAGTTTTATCCAGACATAATTTAAGCTTAATACTCAAATACAAAGTAAAATTTCAATAATTACGAATGAGTAAAATTATTATCAGTTTCTATGCTAAGACGATTATGTGTGTGTATATATATTTAAATAAGACAGTTAATAATAGCGGAATTACTATTATGCAAGTACATAAATCGACTATGATAATATGTTCAATAATATGTTCAATATCCAAGTATCAAGTGTACTAAACCGAAATAATTGTGGGTAACGTGTAAAATAATAATTCATGCTTGTTTGTAATTTATAATATTAAATCACTTAATTCATGTTGGTTTTTCATTTAAATACAAGAATTATCATGATAATTTTGTAAACACTTAAGATTAATTGCTTATTTTTTAACACAATAAACATTCAGCAATCATAAAACAATAAATTTATAATTACATTTTCTTTGAGAGGGGGACGCATTTTGTAACCGTTTCTAGTAGTTTTCTACACGCAATAATTTTTTTGGGTATAATACTAGATTTGTGGGTAGGATCCCTTATCTATAATTGCACGCCACTTGATTTACTCACCATAATCGTCGCTGCATGATTTATATATATTTTTCATAGTTTCTATATATATATGTATAAGCATGCTTTTTCTTCCGTTCGTCGTATTGCTTGGCCACAATAGCAATAATCCCTTAGAAGGAAAGTCGTGTTTTACATGGTATATAAATAATCCCCATCGCATTTCGTATTGACAAAGAGATGACGGTGGAGTAGTGTGTATAACGATAGCTTTTGTTTTCCACGCGCTAACAACAAACGTAGAGCTTTTATTATAGGGGAAAGACAGAGCGATAAATAGTGAGCGAGAGTGGAAAAGAGAGTGAGAGAAATAAACTGATATTATATTGGATGTACCGAGTGAATTTTTGGATTTTCCGTGTTATACTTCCATTTATAAGTTGTGAAAACCTATACTCTTGGGGTGGTAGACAAAAGGCTTCATCATTTTGTGAAGTCGTTACTCGTCAGTAGGTGGAGGGTGTCAATTCGTTTCCAATAAGTTTCATTCAAAGAAATAAATTTAATTACTCTCGTGAGGTTTCGCTTTAAGTCTTAACAAAACAATGTTTGTTTTGGATTTAACGAGAAAACTAACTTCGCATGCGTTCCTCATATTATAATACGTGTTCAGTTCTATAACTCTGAAATATATCGTATTTGTGCTACATTCTTAGGCAAACCAATTTATATATTTATATTATAACAGATAGTTTAATTACTTTGGAATACAAATTGTTTGAAAATAGATTTTTTTCGGTGCTCGTTAATCACGAACGAATTTATTAAATGAATTTTTTTATAGAATTATTATTTCCTTTTAAAACAGTCTAAAATATAACTGCTATAACTGCTATAAAATATAACTGGTATCTCGTTCAATTTTCCATTGCTCAGTACTTATTTTGATCGGTTACCCATAGAGATGTATGTATGTAATTATAGATATTCTGAGTGTTGTTTCTCCACTTTCGTGTTATCTTCAATAGCTACGGTACCGCAACCCTCTGAGTATACTTTAGAGGGTAGCATTTTAGGGTATATTTGCACGCCAATAACATTTTGTTTTGACTGATTCGGATGTGAGCGTGCGAGCTTGTGTGATTAAATTAACGTATAGTGATCAATATATAATTTAATTTGTTGTAATTTTATTATGTGTCAGAATAGTTTATAAAATGTTCATATTATATAATGTACATAATTGAACACTGGATTTATGCAATATTTGTCAAAGAATATAGAAGATATACATGTCTGCACCTATTAGTTTTCTTGTAACTTTTTGCTTGAATTGAACAAATAATCATTTTTTATTCTATTTTATAAAATATACTATGACTTTGAAGTGTCAATATTTTAAATTTATGATTTATTATTCTTATCATTATTATTATTTTTAAGAATTTCAATTTTCGATATTGTATTATTTTGAACAGCGCAAATATTGTGTTTTTAAGAAATGCTTGAGTAAAACATTTCATTGAAATAATCAAATATTTCACTAGGTATAAGATTTGATTTTTTTTTTCTTTTAATAAATATATATCCATTACTCTTGTTTGATATTAAATCTGTATAAAACTTAAATAGAGGTTCGAATATTGTATAACAGCTGGTGAAACTGTTACAGTAGTTTTAATAAGCCCTTGTTGGACGCTACGTCATTTGTGTATACCACAAATAACATTGTAATTAGACTTCAATCTCTAAAAAATTAACATGTTCGAAATAAATTATAAAATCTATGGTGAATTATTAAATATTTTATTTTAATATGTTGCTTATAGATTCGATTTTTTGCTCATCGAACATGGAATTTTCGTAAATCCGTTTTGTATATTTATGATTTTTATTTATTTATTTTTTTTTTTGAGGGTATCAGTTTATATAAGCACGTTTTCGTTTGTTTATGCACGCTCAGAAATTGAAGATTCGAATTCAAGCGAAAATCTGATTAAAATAGAAGATTGTCCTTGGATATATACTCGGATATATATGGTTTTTTTTTAATTTCCCCCTACCTGGTACAACGACCGTTAGCAAAAGCCCTAAATCAATAGAGGAAGGAGGACTCCCTCGAATGTTTTGCAAAGCTTTTATGTTTCGCGACAAAATTTAACGAAAAATACTTTCTATTTACGCTCTTCGTTTATTTACGCTTTTGTTGTCTGATAAATAAAGGCACCGAGTTTTTTCTTTTAAATTAACTTCTATAGCAAATTCACTGCCGGTAAGATTTTAAAATTATCTTCTTCGGGCCTTTTTTTTTTATCTTTTACAACGATTTACGAACTTACAAGTTTTCTTAAGAAATAAATGCGCGTTAATTTGACTCTCAAAAAAGTGTACGTAAAATTATATTATACATTGATTTTTTTTTTTTGTCAATAATCCATACAAACGTTAAACAGTTAAGATATCTGTCATTACTTTTGAAAAATATATTGGCTTAATAATTCAATATGATTTTATATTTATCTGATGTACTTATATTCCGTAATATCCTCTCATTTTATATGGGTTATTCGTTTACATTAAAAATATATATCTTCCATATTTATCAAATGCTTTTTTTTTTTTGAAAATCTTTGAATGTAAAATTATATAAATTAAACATTCAACGGCATACTTTTTGGCATACTCAATTTGTTTTAATCGTTAACATTTGAAATGTTACCAAATTTAATGGACAGTATTATATATATGTATGCATGTTTTATGTGTCTGGGTACCTAATTTTTATTTTTTAATCTTACAACAATAATTTTCACAGGATTTTGGCAACAGTTTCTGTTATAACATTAAGCAATGTTTCAGCATTCTGGAAATAACTTACCTGTTGAATACCGTGCCGTCCTTGACTAGTTTGAGTTCGTCATCGGCGTTCAGATAGTTCTTGTACTTTTTACCCTCTCCTTCCCCGCCGCTTCATGCTCTTTATCCGTTGATCTGTTCTTTTTGGGTTTTTGCGATTTCCATAGCAACCACCCAGTTATTTTTCCTCGGAGAGGACTACACACGTTAATGTAGATTTCAATCGCAAGTACTCCTGTGGCAGGATTTAGAGCGTACAATGCCATTAGCAAAATTAACCTCTAATCCTTTGCAACATCTGTTGTTATATTTATTCAACACTAATATTTTGAGCAACAGTCTTTCAACAGCCGAATGTTTTCTGTAGACTAGGCGTTTAAGGTTAGAATAATAAAACATTTTATAAACGCATTACATTATGTACGTCGAAATATATTCATACAAAATTGTAATCAATACTCGTGGTTGTAGAGTTTTCTTTTACTATGTTCATGTCAACTTTAGATTTAATGTACGTTGGATAAAAATAATAATATAGGGTGTAAGTCCACGAGAAATATTTGTATTTTTTTACTTAAATTGAATTAAAATAAAAGTATATTTTTTTTAGATTAATAAAAAATAACGGACCACCAAAACCGTGTTTAATTCAAAATTATAATTATTTACGAATGACAAAAAAATTCCATGCTTTATTATTTTCTGAACTTATACCTTATAAATTGTATTCATCAATATTAATATTAAAACTATGGGTAAACTAATATCAGAATTACTAGTTATAATAATTATTCATATTTGTTATGTACATAAATATATGTTATTTGTATGTAAATGTGTGTAATATGAATGTAAAAAATTGCTTGTATAAATGTTTCGGCTCCATGATGTATATAATTATATTTTTACAAGTAACAAATAATTAAGTAACATCAAAGAACGAGTCAATTTTACATAAACGATTACAGTGTTTCGGATAATGTCAACTGTCATTTAAATATAATTTCACGTTTGTGTTAAATAAAAACTATAATAATTATAGTATATTGTGTTTCTGCCAAAAAATAACAATAATAATAAATAAAAAAACGTATTGAATAAAAGTTTTCCGATTTGATTAAAATTAAATTGAAAACTCAACGAATACTTTTCTGTCCAATGTGCCAGCGAGATGACGTTTTTGTTTATTCGGGTCAGCATAGATCATTTGTGACTGTTCGTTTTCTGTTTTTAAATTTCCTCAGTGAGAATCTCTAAAAACTACAAAAAATTAAAATAAAAATAAAAAATTCTAAAATAGTATTTCTTTTTATATCCTTTTTTTACGGGTTTTAAATGTTGGTGATGACACTTTTATGATAATCCAGTGTCCAGTGATTTTTTTTTTTTATAAGTTCCTGCTTGAAAGCTATAATATATTTATATATATATATATACCTACTAGTAATACACTCACGAATCGGCGCATTATTATTATGATACTTCATAACATACATGTAGTATAATACGACCTTAGAATATACGTGGCGTCGTCCACGAGTTTGCTGCATCACGTAAGACTGCCGGAAGTAAATATTTGCTCTATATACTCTCCCGTGATGTCGTCCGGATCTATAAATACAGGAATGGCGTCAACGTGCGCACCGGCTGCTGTAGCTTGTGCAACAACGTACGAAGCATCACCACCGCTCGTAATATCATCGTGCCATTCCGGTTTTGTTATTGTATTGTTATCAGGGCGCGTATACAAAAAAAAAAAATAATAATAATAATATATTTCGGTGAGATTTTAACGGTTTTCGAGGGCTACGATAGCAACAATTAGGTATTATTATTTATTAACAAATAAATAATGACGGAATATTTGATTTAGTTACCTTTACTTATCTTGTAAGTAAGAACTTAACCTTAATTTACTTTTATTAATATTTTATATAGATACAAACTACTGATTGTAAAGTGTGTATATAAAAATAAAAATTCACATTTTCCAACAAATTTAAGGTTGTGGAGCAATAGCGGCTCGTAGTAAATATTCTGGAGAGACTTAAATTAGTTAACATAAACTCCATACAACAACAAACAAAAATAACCCTTTTATTGGAAAATGAATTATACTTAAGAGAGCGTCACACCCGCATGTGTTGTCTCCATCTGACATACGTACAACATACGTAGCAAATTTGCTTTCGGTGGTTCAAATATATTGATGTTAGCTTTAATATTACAGTAAACTGGCCTATAATCAAACTTTAAGGGAAGAACATTATCTGTTTTGTTGGTCGGTTTTTTTCGATATTTTAATTTTTAAGCGTGTTATGAGTATGTAAAATATAACAATTAAAAAAACATCTTAACTCGCTTTTTCTCTTAAAATTCGATTTTTGGTCAGTTTACTTTAATATATAACTTAACTGCACTACATTTGAATTACTGAACTCAAACTTACTATGTTGTACGTATATCAGACGGTGACAATACATACGGGTGTAGCGTCCTCTTAATACTTAATTTAATACTAAATTCTTTTATAAACTAATTCAATTTCTATGATATTTTTTATCTGCGAACTCGCAGATAAACGCAAATGACTGCGTACAGCGACTAATGATAGCGCGGTGACATGGAAATTATTGTCGTGAACCCAGTTTAAATAGCATCTATAATACGCGGCTTATTCTCTCCGGTTCCCTCTGTCTAACAAGCCATACCAATTATTACAATGTTACAGTTAAACCTGTCGGGCATCGATTTCTCTGAAACGGCGACCGTCGTCAAAATTACTAAAATAATATTTCCGTCGAAATAACTATTTATAGGTCTTAGATTGTATGGCCTTCAATTTATAACAATAAATAAAGAAAACTATAACACATTTTCAATTAAAATAAAATTATTTCTATACATTTTTTTATTTTTAAATAGTTATTATTTACAAGTAGCTGTTTTATTGAAGGGGAGACTCAGTCTCAAAGTCTTCCCTGACGTGTAGTTGAATTCTTGACCTTGCCCCTTTTGTCCTCTCATACACATGCCTGTTGTTAACATTATTAATTTTGTATTATATTTTCAACCTTTGAAAATAAAACACCTAGGATTATAGCGCACAATTTTGTAGACGTACTTCGTAATGAAACTTTCATCTATAAAAATACACGTTCGTCATAGTTTAATGGGTGTATCTATAAATGTACGGCCGGATGAAAGTTGCACTAGCGCGTCGTAGCTGCGGTGTAGTACACGAGAACAAATAACAATCGTCAAAATACATTATAAAATACATTTAAGATGATGATGTTTGCCAACCGGCGATGACACGGCCAGTGTAAATATTATTATATACGCATTTGTCTTTTCGATTCAAAGAGATACTGAATAACGTCTGTGTGTGTTTTGTTTGGATAAAAACCATAACCGTATAATATAATGGTCGGTGACCGCGAACGATTACGATTCATGACTCGTAAGATCGAGCACAGCTCACATTGTACGAAAATATACACATCGCTATGTATACCTTTCGTCGCTCTTGTTCCGTGATTTACATAAAAAATAAATTTTGTTTTTTTCCAGTTTTTTTTTTTTTACTTTATGACATATTTGTATTTTATTATACTCAATACATTGAAAACGACGTTAGCGATAAAGAGGGAAAAATTGTAATTGCTAAAATAATTATAGAAGTGTCTTATCCGATATTTTAATTTATATTTAATATTATGACATTTAATTGTATTAGTTCACAGTTTGTTGAGCTTGGTTATAAACTTAATGTTAACACTATAGCATCTTGGAAATTCATTTTTGAAATGAGATTAAAAGTATTTAATATTATGCACGGTATGAAACTAAATATAACATACATTGTACGTAATAATTTGTTAGTAATCAACAATTATTTAACACAAATAAGATTAAGTTATTTTGTATAGTGATTTTAATTTCATTTCGATAAAAATATGTTTTTATTTAAACTATAATTTATAATTGATTTTAAATTTATCACGTGGAAAAATATTTTTTTATTTTTATTTAGAACAAAAAATATATTGAATTAAACTTTAAAATATAGTTAGTTAGTAATATATGTATAGTAATAGCTTATTTTGTAAATATTTAAGATAAACGTAATTTTTAAATATAATCGAGTAACAACTCTGTGATTTTTGTTTTGTTTTTAGTTAGATTTCTGTTAACAAATGTTTTTAATATATTAATAGTTAAATATAGTTGTCTTTAATCTGTAATAACTATATGCACCGTACTTAAGAAATCTAAATCTAAAAACTCATACATATTTTTTTTTCTTATGGACTCGTGTATTTTTAACATTAACTGTGTTAGTTTTAAAATGTCACAAAAGCTTTGTAGTTTCTATTTGCATTCATTTCGAGTACAATATCGTCAATTGTCACATGTGTTACAGTTTATTGTTATCGCATTATTATGGTAATAACCGTAAATAAAGAATTTTTAAATGACATAAAACTTAATGTCGTTACAAAAAAAAAAAAATGTGCATACTATAAAGTAAACCATTTTACACCCTATTTAAAACGTTTAATTTTTAAACTTCTCTGTGTAGGGACCATAATAAAAGTTGATCGTTTAACGTGTGTATAAACTGTAATGTTTAAATATCTCAGTTTTTAAATTTTATAATACGTTTTAATTTCGTATTCCACTAATAGCTGACTTGATTAAGTTTGCAGATGATTACACGAGTTTAATCTTTTGTACTTGCCTTTTTCGTGTTTATAACTGCGCTTTAACTAACTAGTATTTTATTTTTATTTACCTTATGATAAATAATAATAAATGATAATTTAGGTACTTATAATGTTTCGAAAAATTTTGTTTTATATTTTAACTTTGGTTATATAGTGCATTCATGAGCGAAGATTAGAAACGTGTATACATTTACTGTCGTATTGTTAAATCGATGTTTAAACTTTTGATGCAAACAAAAACTTATATAGATACTCGGGTAGATGTTTCGCCGTAGTTATATTTGGACAAGCTTATTCGAGGGAAACGTCGCAATTGAGCGAAAACTTAAACGTTATTTTAATTGCAAAACCATTGGTTTTCGATTGAGTTTTACTATTTCGCAATGAATGTATTATTTGTATTGTAATTATACGCAATGTACAACCCGATCCATATACTGTAAATCCGATATGGCGAAAAAATTCATCTGTTAAATATTAGTACAATTTACTGCGTTGTCGTCGTATGCAGTTGTTTTTACCGTTAGTCAGTATACAGAGAGATATTTCAGAATAAAGTTTCTTCGGGTCACATTGCACAAAGGGATAAAAATAAATATTTCATTGTTTTACTATTTTTCTACCTTGTCATCTTATATATTGCTCAGTAATATGATTGTACAAGATTTCACGTTTATAATCAAAAGATTCGACAACAAAGTCGTAGTTTTTCTCGAATCAAAACCGTTTTTTTCCCTCTTGAAACAGTAATAATAAGTTATGCTTTCTAGAATGCGTATTCAAATCCTCTTCATTCTTGAAATACCAATGGGTCTCTCGGGGCATATCGGCTAAAAGTAAAAAAAAAAAACCATTCACCCATAACAGCAGAACTATTTTTTTTTATTACAAAAAGCATGCGAATTTAGTAGATGTAATATAAATCGTTTTTTATCTTAACCATAAAAAAGTGACAATTTTATATATACATTTCTCAACAAATCGGTGTTGTATTCGATTATCGAATAGTGTAAACTAACTATTTATATTTGCATTCACTGAAACTTTGATAAGAATGAATTTATTAATGCTTTAGTTGATTTTATTTTTGTTTTTAATTTTTTATCTATCATAAGCCCAGTATTTAAAATGTTAAATAACTTTAATTATGGTTTTATGCATCGTTAATATTTTTTTTTGACATGTGAGCGAATGCAATTATACTTTTATATTATCATATACCTATACATTTTACATGTTTGACATATTTGTTAATCATTAGTTTTTGAAAACAATTTATTGTTACCTAAGTTTGTCCTTGATATATTGATAAGCTAAAACCTTTTAAAATTAACTCTGCTTCGTAGACACTTGGTGATTATTATAATTTTCTTTTACTTTTATTTAATAGGGTATTTCAATCTTAGTATTAGACAGAAAAAATAAGTGTATGTAATCTTTATGTATCACCGTATTAAATACTTATCTATAAGACAAAATCATTTTGTGTGTAGAGTCGGTAGTAAATATTTAGTGAATCAATATTACTTATGTCGGCGCAACCCATTTGCGCCCGAACCCATTTATCGTAGCCCATTTGCGCCCCAAATCATAGCCCATATGCGCCCGATTCAGATCAGGTGAAAATCGTGCAACGTTGCCATTTATTGAGTATATTGGCGTGTAACTATAAAATCTAAAATAATATTTGATCGTTTCCCAATCTAATCGAAACCAATATCAAAATCGATAAAGATAATAATATTTTGTCGTTAGTCGTGCTAATCGAAATTGTAAAATCCCGATCGATAAAGATTATATTATATAAAAATGCATTTATCAGTTGTATTTTATATGTGTCAGTTGCATCAGTACATGAATAGTGAGTACTACTATAATGGAATTTTATATAACTAATTCAAGTAAACAAAAACTTTGTTTAGTTTTTCGTTATTTTAAATATCACGTGAGTAGAACCCTTGTTTCTGGAGATATAAGTTGGCGTTGTGTAAAAAAAACCTGTAGTGCGTATGTCAAAACCAATAGTTCAAAAACGAAGTTAACCGAAATTAAAGACAGCCATTCCCATGATCCGGAAACTGAAGAAAATTTAAACTTACTGGACGTTCAAGGTAGGTGTAAAAGAAAAGCGTGTGAAGATTTAACTTTAGGACCTAATAAAATAATACGTACAGAGCTTTCCACGTGCAGCACCGCTAAGAATTCTGATGTTCATAATATCAGAAAGTCTATATACCGAGAACGTCGAAAAATATTACCCTCAGTTCCTAAATCACTCAACGAAGCAATTGAACAGATTTCTAATTTAGTAATTTTAACAAATAAAAACGAAGAGTTTACATATGTTGATAATGTAAATAATATTATTTTGATTACATGTAAAATGAATTTAAATTTTTTATGCGATTTCAACTATTCTGATATTTTTGGTGATGGTACTTTTACTTATAGACCATCACATTTTTATCAAATGTATGGTATTCATATACGAATATATGTATATGTAAATGGATTTTATATACCACTTGTTATTGCATTTTTACCATCAAAATCATTTGAATGTTATCGGGCTATGTGGAACTTTATTTGCCATTTATGTACAAATAAATTACAAAAAAATTTTACACCATTATCAATCCATTTAGATTTTGAAATCGCAGCACACAAAGCATTTCTAAATGTATTTCCAGACAGCAAAATAAGAGGCTGTAGATTTCATTTAGGTCAATCTTGGTACCGAAAAATAAATTCTTTGTCAGATCTTAAAAAATTGTTCAAGAATCAGTCATGCGATATCGCTAAATGGTTAACATTATTTTTTGGGTTACCATTTTTACCGTCAAATGAAGTGGAAGATGCTTATTTTGATTTACAAAACTTAACTCCAGATTTCAATTTGACAAATTTATCCGAATTTTCTGATTATGTATTTAATAACTATATCATTAAAGGATGTCCATTTCCACCATCAATTTGGGCTGAACCTCCAACAGACGCACCTCGGACATCAAATTGAGCTGAATCATTTCACAAGCACTTTAACTCCAAATTTTATTCACCTCATCCTCCATTGACTAGTGTAATTGAAAATTTAAAACTTATACAAGTAGAATCATATCTAAAAATAAATGAAATCAAGAAGGGTAAAGAAGAAAAAGAAAAAATACAACATACTTATGAAGCGTGGAATGAGTACAGAGGAAAACACTTAAATAAAATAGAATACTTAAAAAAAATTTCTTATAAATTTCGGGGAATCAATTTATAATAACTGTATGATTATTTTAATATTATTATAATTTAATTATATTTTGTGTTATTAACATCCTTATTATTGACTAATGTACCTATATTATAAATTTTGATTATTTTTGACGTAGGATTTAATATTTTTAAACAATCTTAAACGACAACTGACAACAGTGGCAATTAATATATATTATTTATTTTGTTTCTATATAAATTTAATTTAATGGATTATTAATAATACCTATTTAAAATTTAGATGTATATGTGATATTATTGTAATTGTATTTATTAATTATTTTGATTTTACGTAAAAATGTTTCTATTTGAAATTAATAATTTAATGTAATATAAATAATATATATGTATATATAATATGTATACTGTTTAGTATTTAACATTATTTTTAAAATTATTACTTTTTTTTAATTTTGATTTTACATAGAATTGTATATTTTTAAACAACAACGGCAACGTTGCATGCAAAATGGGCACATTTGGGCTATAAATCAGGGTGTTAAGTTTTTTATTTTGGGCGCAAATGTCCATAACCCTCTGGGCGCAAATGGGCTGCTCTTGGGCGGAAATGGGCTACAGCCACTTATGTATTATGAGTGTATGAGTAATTGCAACTTTATAAAAAATGTATTTATGATTATTATTATTTTTTGAATCGCCCAGGTCGTTAAGATACATTTTTGGTAAAAAAAAAGAGAATATTTTGTCAATTTCAAAAACCAGTAACTGCGTATAGAGATTTTATTGTTACACATTTTCAAAATATACAATCGCTGTCACGTGTGAACCTTTTTATACTTTTATATTGTGGTGATGGGCGACGGGTTTGCAATATTTGACGACACGCCTCGTTGTCAATTCGCGTGTCCAACGAAGTTATTGACGTTTCATATATATATATATATATATATATA
>NW_020272824.1:744516-778923 GCF_003268045.1 Sipha flava
AGAGAGAGAGAGAGAGAGAGAGAGAGAGAGAGAGAGAGCGAAAGAAAGAGAAAGAGAGCAAGTTAAAAGGATAGAAGCATTTTTTGAGGTAAATATATATATATATAAATATAGGGTATGAACACAGAACGCCTTAGAGAGGAGACAACAGACACCGGGGCTTACGTTATATAATATCCTATACGCACACGGTTGTTATTCAGTTCGCGATTGTAAATTATTATTATAAAATTGAACCCCACTGAAAAACCAACAAAACGCGCGCGCATTGTCAACAATGGGCGTATGAAAGAATGAGTAAATAAAATGGGAAAATGATTAAAATGTAATTTATTTAAATGCAAAAGGGAATCGTTATAATCGCATAATGGAATTTAAAAAGCTGTCGTACTATGTGCATGTGTGTGTACGTGCAAGTTTTGTGTGTGTGTATGTGTGTGTGTGTAGGTAAGCAACAACATTGGTACTGCTTTAAACAAATTTCACTCGTATATGAACAACACACTCTCTTTTATGACGAGCTAGTCGATTGTGTTGGTTTTTACGATTCGACGAATTTAATTAAACGATAACGTTTGCCATTTGCTGGTGGCACAAATATTTATTAACAATAATACAACCACTACTACATTCGCGCTTTGCTTGTTCGTAAAGAAAAAAAGTTTGCATTAATTACATTACAACGGAATTTCCTCTGCTCCGTTTCTAGCGTTTGGGTGGAATATTTTGAAATGAAATCGTTAAAAGTTTTTTTTTGTTCTCGAACGAAATTAACTCAGCATACCGCGGTCCACGTATAATTTATTCATTTCAGTGTATTGCACACGCGCTGCGTTTTTAGGTGATTACATACATACATTACCAACCTGTCATCGATTTGGAATGTTGTATAAAATGCAGACGATAAAAATTACATTGTCTCTATCGAAAAGTTATATTTGCTGCAATATCCAATTTACAGTCTGTGAAAATATATTGGATTATATTATCGCTTGAAAAATATATAATTTTACCACGTGGCGCTGTTAAGATAGTGACCAAAACTAGTAAAATATTTTGCGGCTGCCGCCCGCCCGTTTGGTTTTGATCAAAAAGTATACTGTGGTTGCAAGTTAAAATTCTTTTATGTTATATATTTTTTTTTTTTACATTTTTTTTTTAATGAAAAAAAATACGGTCTATAAAAACAAGAACAATACATTTGTCTTTCGAGGAAAGGAATAAAAAAATTACTGTCGTCACGTGACCAAAGAGCTACCTTTTATAGTGGCGCTGAGCTTAGAATACGTGAGTATAACGAAGGAAATCAATGCGTGATGAAGAGGGGACGAAGTCGAAAGAATGAGAGAAACGTGTTGCTATCACTATATGATTATTTTTATTACGGGAGCAACAGTGAAGTTCACAGCAGATAAGGAATGATGGCTTTCCTGTTCCGGGGGTAGTCTTCGAACTTGTCCTGGTACCAGCGATGACTAATGAGCGCTATCTCCAACTGGTTGCCCCAAACGAACAGCAGCACGTACTTCCACCCGGAGCTACCCCACAGGACCACGTACCACGCGCCGTACAGCACCATCTCTGTGAACATCTGCGGGCTGGACACCAGCTCGAACAGGCCGCCGGTGACCACGCGGTGCTCGTGCGTGGCCACTCGGCCGTCGCTCTTGCGGACCGCGGCCAGCGCGACGTTGGCGCGCCACTGTTCGCGGTAGGCCCAGGCGAACAACAGTGCACCCGCGACCAGCCGCACGACCTCAGCGAATCCGGTGCAGAACGGGGGGCCCGGCGCGGCCGGCGCCTCGGCCATGATGGTGACGATCATGCCCACGTAGTGCATATAACCGGACGCGTAGTACCACAGACCGACGGCCGTGTCGGAGAACACGTTGACGAAATGCGTCTCGTACGTGCGCCGCGCGCACTGGAGCACGGCCATCGCGACGGCGGTGGACGCGGTGGCCGCGCTGTACGACGGTTCCGCGTGCCGAACCGGGTCCCACAGCCAGCGGCGGCTGAACGCGGCGACGCGCCACGACGCATCGGCGGCGCAGAAGTACGCGTCGGCCATGGCCAGCGCGGCCAGCGCCACCAGCACGGCGGACGCCACGTAAAAGTGCCGGTACCAGCGTTTGGGCACGCTCAGCACGCCGGACGGCCGCGCGCCGCCCGTGATCTTGCCGTACGCGTACAGCCGAAGCACGGAGTCCGGCAGCCGGGACGGGCCGACCGCTTTGAGCAGCAGCGGCACGGCCACGAACGCGAACGTCATGCACACGAACATGGCGTTCACAAAGTCCATGTCGAGACGACGGTCTGTACAGCGGCCGTTGGTTTCGGTGTTGGTGTTTATCGCGAACACTTGATTGACGCGTGCGCTTTGGTCGATCTGTTACCGACACCGCCGTCCAACACGAGTCGATTGTTAGAGGACGGTGCACGGTGCTCGGTCGTTCGACTAGTTCCAACCGTGGGGCATTGTCTCCGGACCGAATACGTAAACGTGTACGAACGTTGCGTACGTGTACTGTGCACAGCAGTTTTCCCGCGCCGAACAAAAGCGTCACGCCACCCGCGCCCCGCCCGCCACCCCGCGGCCACGTTGTAAGTTGTGGCGTGTAAGAAACGGTACGTACACACACGCGCGTTCTACACGTTCTTTCGTTGTAGTTGTGTGCGGGGCGACGGAAATCAATCGCGTTCCGGCGGCGGAAGTCGATGGGAAATTAAAACGGTCCCATCAACGCTGCACGTCACACATAAGTACTGGTAAACATCATATAATATATGCACGTAGCGCGTGCACAATCAAGTTGATATTGTTCGAACGACGAGAGGGCCGCGCGTAAAAAATACGGTGTGTTGCGTTATGATCGTTTGTTCGGCGATCGGTGATTTTGCAACTCGTGGTAACAGGCGATCCCAGTAGTGCGACGAATATTCTCGTTTTTAATGTTAATTATGTTGATTAATGTTAGTTTCAAATGATTTTCCGTTTCGACAACCATTCCGCACGTTTAACGAAAGCAACGTTTAACGTGAATGTTCAGCGCTTTCTCAGCTCCGTGAAAATACCACGTGTACGTTATGCCGGCGACTCGACCCTCCTTAGATAATTTTTTCCGTCGGAACGCGTAGCGCGAGAATTTCGTAAACGGAGCCGGGAATATAAAGTACTGAATGGTGGCTAAAAAATTCTAAAAATCAATGCGTAGATGAGGTCGGCGGGGTAACGTGCGTAAAATACAATAAATAACATGCGCACATATTGTAATTTATTGTTACGCAATGTACACACGTGCGTGTGGTCGTCTTGTCTTTTCGAGTTTCTGGTACAACATAATGTGGACTCAAAATCGCCCTTTATCGTGTGCAGGTGAATGAGCCCGTTACACTAAAAATAACAATGCGATTATCGAGCGGCGGCAGTGAAAAACGCTGGCAGATAGCCCGAAATCGCCTAGTAATTTATCATTGTAGGTATGTTTTTTTTCCGTCCTCGAGACGGTCCTCGGCATCCTATATATTTGTCCAACGCACTCTGCCACTGCTTCTATATTTCTCCTAATTTCTGTCTTTTGACACACCCTTCCGACGAGTGTGTGTACACGTGTAAGGTTTTTATGTGATGCAGCATGATACATTGAACGATGTTTTTTTTCACCGTTAATTCGTAAAAAATAAAAATAAAACAAACTACTAGTAGTTCTCTAATCCCGTCGCCGTCGACGTGCCGCTTACCGGAAATCGGTAGCGTATCGTCGTCGTCCTCGTGCGGCGGAGGTTTAATTCCGTCACAGCGCATCGGATGATAGAAAACATACGGCGCCGACCACCGAAAAAGGACGAAAAACCGGCAATTAAATTAAAAACTATTCGCGTGAGTGTGAGTCTGTCCGCCGAGGGATAATATTTTATTTTCGGCCGCCCAATTAGCAACGGCATGACAAAAACTCATATGTACGTGCGAGTGTATTTTATTTATTCATAATTTTTACTATTTTTTTTTTTCATTTCATTTAATACGCTTCTGGCTCCAAAGTATATATATTTATTATTATTACTATAAAGCACAATTGGACAAAAACCTCGCGTTAATCGTCCGTTGCACCCTAAGCTCTCGGCCGTGGCCGTTACACGTATCGATATTATATATATACATTTACGATATACATAAATAATATGCAGAAAGAATTAGATGTTTACACATATTTACCCTCAGGTATTTAGTCGTAATTATATGATATAGAGTCGTCCGCAATTGAAACACGTGCAAAAGTCATAATCGACTACGTCGCTTCGTCGTTTTTTTCTTTCCTTTCCACATAGTTTGTGTACCCATAATATTAATATTCAGTCGTCAATGTCACGTACGACCCTAGATAACAGACGATCAAGCCACTACTGACAGCGCTTCAAATACCCATCTTTCGGTTGAAAAGTGTGCGATTCTTCTGTGAAAATTGTCCAGCCTAAGTTTACTAAAATTATTATTATAATATTATTTCTCGTTTCGTTTTGATGTATTTATTTTTATGTTGTACGTGTATGCACATCCATAACGGTTTTGGTTTAGTCTTCCTCCGCCTGAAATCTACGTTTATTGTTATTTGTTACCGACATTATGTTTGCAGTTAATTTATAGGTACGCCTACGTATATAGTCATCATATAGCGATTGCGTGGAAAAAATTAATATATTTTTAAACTTCGGTGTATGCACGTACATATTTTAGTTCTGCCAAAAACGATGTAAAAATGCAGTAGTAAAGAATTCTATTGTCGGTAATGGCATGGACAATACTTCCGAAGGAATTTTTTTTGGATCATAATTGTATTCTTTGAGAAAACTATGACTTATAAAATAACCATATTGTTTTCTCCATACACTAAGTTAATATATTTACTATTTACTAATCGTTTAATTTGTTGTGATTATAATACTAAAATGTTTTATCAGTATACTCTTAAAACTATCAAATGTTTTATGTATGCGAACATTAAAAAAAAAAAAAAAAAATACAAGTGTATTCGATGGCATAATTATTTTAATTAAATGTTGTGTCATAAGAAATATTATATTGGTAACAGCGCTTTACTCGTATATAAAAAAACCGCCCTATTAAAATAATTTTTAACTTACATGTATGTATTATAATTTCCTTTTCTCTATATTTAGCTATAGAATACATTCGATAAACTCATTAGACAATATTTCAATTTAATAACCGAATTTAATACGTTTTTGATCTGTTGTGCAATAATATATTATTATGTAGAGTCAGAATGGATGTCAGGTGCCATTGTCGAAATCGTTATTATTAACAACATACATTTTTAAAAAACGTATCCCTTATTGTATTGCGATACTGTGGTAATTTACCAATAGTTTATTTGTCCAATCAATATTTCTATAAAAAAATGTAGTTAAAAGACTACTATATTATCGATATTATAAACTAGTAATTTACATAATCATACTGAACTGACGTTCCGTCACCGTAGTTAATTTACCAGTTTTCTTTGAATTTATTTTCTCATGTTTCATAATGGCTGTTTGACGCGTGACAGTTACCACCGCCGTTCTAGAAATAGCATAATGAGGGCTGCCATGTCTGTTCGTATTAATATTCATATTCATAAGGAGTAAAAATGGTTTTCTTACTTCAAATTTAAGCGGAACCTTATTTAAGCCTTATGCAAACAAAGTTAAACCTTTTTTATGATTATTATCTTATTCCTTAATAATACCTATCACTAAAATACCTGCATGCAGTATATGCTAATACCATCGGGGATGCGTGCATCGCTGGGATCAATTGATCGTTAAGAATTTATATTTCATAAACTCAAAATCGTAATCGTTTTGTTATTTCGTATTAATTATTAATAGCGTTTAATTTTTTTGTTTTTCAGTTGTCGGAGTTGGAAAAACGGGTGCTGGAAGCGGAAACGAGAGCCGTGGAAGCAGAAGGAAAGGTATGTTTACGCCTATATCAAGCCGAATAATTAATATACTAGACGCAACAAATAGTATATTTATTGTGTTTAGTTATACCTATATGTGTAATAATATAACATCTTTCTAAATTGTATCTGTCTATTTTATTCAATGAGTTAAACTTAGACCGTAAGTGTACAAGTCAATAGTTTTAATGTTGGATTTAAATAGTGAGTTAGATAGTTAAGACCCGTGTCTAATTGCAGTTGGCTTTGTGGTTCTAAAGAAGTGGATCGGTCGAACTGTTCAAATATGTAACTGCTGGTTCAAGTAGCTCCAGTGATTTATTTACCTATCTTTGTAAATGCTTTGATTGATAATGACAACATTAAAGTTATAAGTTGTATTACATTTTCGATTAAAGGAGTACAGGATTTATATTATTTTATATATTACCACCGCCACGCAGCGAATAGTCGATATTTTCTGAATCTGCGTTCCTTTGTAGAATACACATTAACCGTATATTTGTATATTATTTGATAATGCTTATTCGCCAAAATAACTAAAAACCGCTTTAGTTTGTATGGGAATTATTTTCGTATTTTGCGCTAAATAATAATAATCCTATACAATAAAACTAGTATTATACGTGTAAATCTTTTTCTTTATAATCATTAAAATATGTCGAATAGATCCGTTTTGTAGTATTTATTGATGCGGAACATTTTTTAAGCGCGTTTGTTAAATCCGTTAAAAAAAAAAAAAACCCATTTCGTGCGTATCCCGAAAAGTATATACATGGCGCAGAGAACCTTAGCAATTTATTATACGGAACTTGTCTGAAAAACTTTATCTGGATTGGTCACAATGAGTTTATTATAAAATCAATACCATAGCTGTTTGCGATACACATTACATTAGTTTAGCCTCAAAAACTCTCGTTCTCGATATCACGTATTATCGTTTGTGATGAACCGTGTAATATAATAATTGATGGATGCTGCACCGTTTAGTTTCCCATCACGAGAACAAGACAGCAGTTTCCAGTTAACAGACGATGGATCGATTGGGTGATAGTGCCTGTACTGGTTATAGTCATATTGCACCAGGGCATACCATATTAATCGCTTAACAATATGATCGTAATAACTCTCCTTTTCGGGTTACTAGGTCGGCACTGAGTTAGTGTTTGTGCGAAAGAACTGATTCCATAATAATATGACACTATCGCACACCGTTGCCGTTTAACGATTTCGATCAGGTTTTATGTCTGAAAATAATACGTGTTATTTTAGTTTTTATTTTATATACATAAATAGCACTTACACAATATTATGTAATATATGATATTAAATAGAATAAAAGTATATAATACCATTTTTCGTTTTGTTGAAGAATTTTCTGCAAACCTGCCTCTCTTTCTCTTTTTTTTGGATGATATTATCATTCTGACAATGCGAAACGTCTTCGTATTATTGTCATATATATATATATTGTACCTAAGGGCTATATACGACAGTATTTATAATTTACTATTTCCACCAACTTTTATCATACTAGTATGCTGTAGTAATATATATTATTTTTTAAGTTTTATTTTCGAGACCTGTGCAGTAGCCAAAACGAGGACTTGCAGAACTCACGCTCGTCCACCTCCTTCACAACGTTAGATCAATTTTTACTCATTTATCTTCTACCATTTAAAACCAAAATATGTATATGTTTAATGTCTAGTTTGAACTTATATAATTTATTAGTATTTTTGTTATTTTAATAATTACCAAAATACAAAAAAAAAAAAAATTAGAAACTTTGTAGAAGTATATGAATGCATCACTTATTTAAATATTATGCTGCATTACGTTGCAGCTAAAATTCTAGTAAAATTTGTAAATAATCATGTTCTACGAATATGTATTTTTTTTTTTTTTTTTTTGGTACCGACTAATCAATTAAAACTTAATAAATCAATTATGTGATTATTTTTAACTAAAAACATTTTTAAACATTTTTTGGCGCTTATATGTGCCCATCCGTTTGTATTAGTACACTATAAAAATCATAATTTTATATTTTAACACTGTATTCTATTATAATAACACTACTAATACTCAATTCAGATAGGTCTTATTTAGATAAGTATATGAATTAATTATTATTATATGGCAGGCTTTTCATTATTTCGATAACAATCCACCAATAGTTTTAAGTGCTTAAATATTATTGGTTTTATTTTGAAGCCGCTCATAATAATAATTTATTTCACCTATATAAATATTATTTTTATAACAAATGACGATTCACATTTGCTTATGTCACAGATTACTGTATACATATGTGTGTGTTTTTTTGGTGTACATATTATAGGCGTATTGGTTTTCTATTCTACCTATAGCGAAAACAGATTGCTATGTACTTAAAGCAATATTGCATTTTCGCGTGAAAACTGATTAAAACTTATCCCCTGTGCCTGCTTGTATATATTGCTTTCGGCCTATAAAGTTCCCTTTAATTGGTATTTTTCAATTACCTGCTTTCAACATAGAGACATTCTTGGACATTTGATAATTTAACATGTGTTGTCAATAATTGCCAAGATAACCTAGTAGTGCAAGATGTTTGTCACGTGCCAGTCACGGTGTATTACAGAATATAGATTAATGTATGAAAAATAAAAAAAATCTGCTACGATCTAGGTCATGCCTGGATTATAATATATAAGGTTTCTTATTTCGTCTACTTTTCTTAACTTTTATTTTTGATTATCTGTATTTTTACCTGTAAGAAAATATTGTCGACTGAAGATTATATTGTTTTATATTGTTTAAGTTATCGTCGTTTCTTTTTAATAAACTTATTTAAATTTTTTATTCGGAGAGAATTTTATTATACGTTATTATTATTCTTTTATCCCTCAGTGTAAAATACATACAAACAATAAGTAAATAATACTTAGCTAAGGAAAGTAGACGTTTGAATACATTAAAAAAAAAAACTTACAAATCATGTGTGTTGTTATCATATTCCATTTTACTTTCCACTCATACTATTGTACATGAATCCATGTTGGTCCCTACAGGCCATGGACACAATCTGGCAATATTCTGTAATTGCAGTTTGATGACATTCTATTGATTGGCTCATTATAAGACCTGCAGAATAGTACCTTGATTTTATACAGCTAATAATCTGATTTGAAAATACGATTTTATCCTCGTTTATTTCAATTGGTTCTATAAACTGCAGTTTATTCTGTCGATATCCAATTCGTTATTATTATTATTATTATTATTATTAATACTCGAAGGACCGTGGTATAAATTGGCTATTTCTGTTTATTTCATATACGTAGCTACCAAAGATAAAATTATATTTGCGAATGCGCAATTCCACTTGTTAAATTTGTTATTACAGTTATTTAATACCAGTTATTAAACAAATAATATAAATATTAAGTGATATGTCCACATAGTTGTTATATTTTTTTGCTATGCGAGACGATGTACAAACTTTTTTTAAGTGATTCAATAATGAAGATTTTGTTTTCTCCATTATTTAGAAAAATTGGGATATCGTGGGTGGGCTGCCAAATATCCTGTCCTATTAATTATTTTATATACATACATTGAGTTGTTTACTTTGGTTCTTTTAATACAACTAATTTCTGTTATAGTAATTCCTGATCGAATATTGTTTTTTTTTTTTTTACGAAATGAAATGAGTTGCTTAGCTATGTATACCACACGTTTTTTTTTTTTTTGTTTATGTATACTTAATTAAATTACGAACTTGAATTTTGTTATAATTTGATGTTTTTGACAACGTAGGATTAAACGTGACTGGAAAACATGTTTTTCGATTGTTATTATTTTCAGCCCTTGTTAAATTTAAATTTGAAAATGTTAATTAAAGATTTCGCGAATGAGATTTAGATATAACAGAATAATATTTATTTTTTTCACAAAAAAAAGGTTTCAAAACTAACTTGATTTTAAATTATAGATTAGGAAACGCATTAATTTATATTTATAAAATAATGTTCTATCATCTGTATTTCATCGTGTTTTTTTTTCTAACAACCAATTAAAGAAATGTATGATCCCATAATAATATACTACGTTATACGTGCAGCATAAACACGACTTAGTAAATTATTCTCGTCTGATTTCAGCAATGTATGTTTATGTTTACTAAATGTGTATAATAATGTCTGTGATGACAAGAACATTAATTTCTCTAAACTCGAGAAACATACTCTATTCATGGTTTTACGTATTTCTACTTTTTTTAGGTTTTTTAAGTTTTTCGTACCTACTAGTAGTTAAAATCTATAATGGTTTTTTTTTTTTAATGGTATAAAATTATTTTTTAGTTTAAACTATTTTCTAGATGTAGGTTAGGTAAACCCTGCAAGAAAATAATTTTATTTCATTTGAAAATATGTTTTAATGTTTTATACGTAACATAATTCCGTTTGTTCAGTAGTATATGTGTGTGTGTGTGGGTGTGTGTATGTATGTATGTGTATACACTGTATATACAAAATGTACGCAATTCCTATTGTACTGAAACCCAAAACCAAATAAGGGTAAAATTATTTTTGTATTGGACAGTAGAAACTGGGTTTCATAAATATATATATATTGTAGTTTCTCCTTGTGTTGATACAGTGTTGTGTTTCTTTTGGATTTTAAAATGCCTTCTCTACATAATGGGACGTTGTCTAACTACTGAAAAATAAAATGGAACGTGTTTTTACATAAAACTGTTCAAATAGAAAAAATATTTACGCGTGGTGTGTATTGTTTTTGTTATTCAAATGTTAGTTTAACGTATACTCGAAATAAAATGAAATTAATCAGTTATAAATTTAATTTTTAATTAAATTGGTTTAGCTTTTATAAAAACTGTGGTAGGTTGTTGAATTATACATCAGGAATCTAGTGGAATTTTAAATTAATTCAAAATAATGAAGGGTATTAAATTAAAATGTTTTCAATTACAGGCACTTGACCCTAATATCACTCCTTTCTAAACCTGAGTTAATATTTCTTACTAAAGAAATTAAAATGTTGAAATAAACTTCTAAGATTTTTAAATCAAAAGTAATTGTTTTTGTTACTAGTGCATCATAGTTAAAGTGAAATTTAAGATTTTGAGCTATATGCGTGGAGTTATTTTACTGTGTCACTTTTATTTTTATCTACTAGGGTACACTCACTTTTTTTTAAATAGAAGTCCTCCAAAAGTTTAATTTAACCCACTTTACATAGATATTGAAAATTCAATTTGGGTGAACTAGTTGAGTTTAAAAAACTATTTATGAGTTCATCGAAAGTGTAAATTTCAGAAGAATGCATTATTTAATCGAATTAAAAAAATGTTTTTTGAATTAAGTATTTGTAACCTAAAAATAATGTATTTTATGATCCTTATAAATTTAAATACATTTTTTAACATATATGTAGTTATAATATAATATATATAAATTAGTTATAACTTGATTGCTATGTTATTATTATTTTTTTAATGAAATACATAATATTTAATACTATAAATTTAAATTTCTGAATTAGTGTACGGTTCTTATATTATTAATATTCATTTTACTATTTTTAAAATAATTTCAAAAATATAGTTACCAGTCAATAGTTATTGAAATTTAATGGATTACCATTAATTTATAATAATAATTAACAAACAATTTTTTTTTTAGGTAAAAGTTTTTTGTTCTTCCAACATTTTTCGTTTGATACCATTTGTTTTTAATACATTGTTTCCTATATTTATACTTAATTGCCTACTGGTATTTTTATACGTATTACTGTAAGTTAAATGTTTTGACAAAAAAAAAAAAATTCTTTATGAGCACTTAAAATTTGTCTATGCTATAATAAATGAAGTTATAATAATAATTTATGCAACCTTTATTTATCATTGGTTTCAAACTTTAAAACACTCATCCTGAAAGCTAATTTTACTTTTGTATTTCACATATAGGTTCCATTATCTCAATTTTTGTTGGAGTATTTGAAGTTAAATTTTGAGAATTAAGTTACTGGAACTACTGTGATATGTTGATAAAAGGAGAGCAACTTAATTCGCATATCTAATGTAGAATAGTTATGAAAACTAAAAATATAAGAATAATATTATTTCATGGCACATTTAATTTGTGCGTGAATATTGTTAGACATTTTTTGGTGTACTGTGTATCTATCTATAGAGGAATGTATTAATGATTTTAAATTCTACCATGTTAAGTTAAGCTATAATTCTTGTCCTCGAATCATATCTATGGAATTGTACATATGTTTTATATATTCTATTCTATTGTGTGTGCGGGTGCGTGTAAAATTTCAAGTATCATTGTATTGTATTTATAAATTTACATTATACGCACATAACGGGTATTTGACATTCCAGTCAGCGTTGAAGCCTTCAGTTTGAAGGAGACATGTAAATGACATTATTAATACACACCTGTGCGATTCACATTCAAATCGATGTGTAAAATATTCGTCCGTTACAACATATATACTCGTGCAGTCTTTCTTTATACATTTCAATACTGGGAAAAATGTAATTAAAAATATTACATTGAAGCAGATATCGTATAATATGGAATTTTTTTCTCTTTTATTAATTTCAATAATAACAACGTTACCCGCTTGTTATTTGTCAATTAGTACGAATGAACTTTTATACTTGACTTGTCGATATTGAATTAAGTATGCACATGTTTGTCGGTGTAAAACCAATCGCACACCTCCATAATGAAGGAGAATAATCGCATATATTATTTTCATCGATTTGCTATTCACATTTGTCGACGGTCGTGTCGCGCTACGAAAAACGGAGATCTTATCTCGTGATCGGTTCGTGTGCGTGTGACATTTCAGACTTTTCCCGTGGAAAATCGATGAAATATAAAATAATATATTAAGAATATAATATCATATAGTTATACATATATATAGTTATATATAGTTATACATTGCTCAATTTAGTTTGAAATTTATAATAAGAATAAAACGAAAAATCCGCATTTCTATTATATCTTCAGTTTTTTGTCTTTATTATCAATTATTTCACTCTTGCATCATTCGCATTTCAGTGTATGCAATAATGTAACATAATATATGCGTTGTAATAAGCATCAAGCCAACACTGCAGCGACCTCTATGCAACTATGATGAGGTTACGTTGGAAGTACATGCGAAAAGCATAGTGATCGCGACCTCTCCAAGAAATACGTTCCGTCAACTGCACAGAAACATCTGTATAGGGTTTTCGAAAAATAAAAAATAAATAGACTCGCCCCTATTCATTGCGCAATTTTGCGGTTCTACATCATCATACATCATCACCGTTTGAATGAAAACGGTAATGGGACGTAAATGCGAGTGTAATAACTGATGATATATTGATATTATATTAAGTGAAATATAACATTTTTTCAATCCGTTATATAACAACGATCAAACAAAAACATCTTCAGTGAGGGGTTTTTCTCTTCTTAAATTTATATATTTCATAAAACTATTTCGTCGTAATAATAAAAAATGTATATTGAAATATGTTGTTACTTTATTAACAATATCAATAGTTAAATTAAATTTGTATAAAACCGCGAGCCATGAATTTTATTTGCGTGGAGCTAATATTATTCTACCTAATACAATTTTTTGAGCAATTCAAATGGAAAATTTCGTAAACTTACAAACTGTTAACAATTTTATTAAGTGATTTAAAGATCGGGACCCTTTACGCTAAGCCATTTTTCGAATGTTACAGATATATGTTTTTTATAAAATGTACAACTGCCCATTTAAGCTAGGTATTGTAAAGGTTTCATTATCTTTAAACGTTGTTACCGTATGCATTGATCTATTAGATATATTTTATACGTACAGCGATATTAGATCCGTTATATTATGTTTTATGATCGTTTTATTTGGTCGGACACGTTGATATAATTAGATTAGGTACGTTTCTCCGTTCCAAACAAACCACTTAAAACGTTGGTTTAGTCCCGGGTCGGATGTAATCTCGCGTACGTGCGCCCGCGATCCCTTACCAACAAGTGCAACTAGCTACTATGCCGGTACAATGAAAATGCTTTTATCGAACGTCTAAGGTTTGTGATGCGGATGACTGGATGAAGTGTTCACGTCGTTGAGAACGATAAAACGATGATATAAAGGGGTATAGTTGTTGTCGCGGGGAAAAACAAATTTAGCACCCCTATCCCCCTTATCATCGACATCCACAGCAGTACGAGGTACACCGTCGAGCCCGAAAACTGTCCTGCGAAACGTTCCGATCGCCGTGTAACGGACGGAAGAGCACCCGCCGCCGTCGCATAGATAAACACGAAGATAAATACGTGTTCGCCTTGCGTCGAACCGCAGCACGTGCACGGCAGCAGTGTTTTCGTACACTTCCGTCGCGAAAACGTGCGCACGCGGCCGCGATGAGCGGTAGTCTTTCGGCACACAGGCGGCGCGCGTGTTGCTGTTGGCAACGTGGTAGCGGTTGTGGCGGCGACCGGTCCGACGGAGGGAGCATTGATTTTTTTTCGTTCCTCTTGCCCCCCCCCCCCCCCGACACCCCGATAAATGGCGAACCGCCCGACTCTGCTACCCCTTTCCGTGCGCCCCAAGTCACATGTTACGTACGACGTATCTCTCCTCTTCCGCACGCGCATCCCTTATCGCGAACACGTAGTGCACACCGCACGCGCTCTCTGTCGCCGGCGCGCGCGCGCACTCGCGCAACACCGTCGTGTAAATACTAGACCGAACGTCCGTATCGCGCGCCACGGTGTCTTTTCCGTCTGATATTTTTATTCGCGTTCGTTGATTTTTTCCTCTACGTCTCCTACGAAAATAAATGTGAACACGTTTCCTTTTGCCCTTGTTCTTTCCCCGTCCACGCGACCCGCGGACACACTCGCGCGGTGCTCCGCGGGCTTTCGCAGCAGCGCTTTCCTATGTCTTCTGATCTTCGACCTTCGAAAACAATACGTCGCTGTGGTCGCCGACACCATCGCCGCCGTACGAAAGGATAAGGTAGACGCGGTTTTTTTTTCTTCTTTTTTTATGTACACAAACCGTCTTAACTGATAGAAGAGCAGTGCACTCGTCGATGATGTGTTGTGGTACGTTCTACCGATGAGAAGGAGGTGCACGTTTTGCACCATGTATTTAATACATTAACGAGTCGGAAAGTTTGTGAAATTTCACGTGTTCGTCTAGTGAAAAAAAATTCGTTACGAACCGTCGCGTGTGGGTGGGTGGCTGTAGGTGCGGGCGGGGTGGTGGTCAGTTCAGTGAGTGTGACGCTTTGAAAGAACGTTGGCGCGCGACCAAATGCACGTACACGGCGTTTGTAGGTTTCGTTGGCTCTCCTCGTGCAGTGCGTAGTTGTCAAATAATCACGACGATAGGTAATAAAATAAAATGACGACGTCGCCTCCTGTTCGATACATTGTTATTTTATTGTGTGTGCACAGACCGAGGCCATTATTTGACACTCGAAAACCAACAATCGTTGGTCGTGTGTATGTGTAGGGACAAATCCGTGACCGGGGAAACGCAATATCGGTAGGTATACGCACATGAGATGATCTCGTTGTTTACTCGACAAGCGTACAGCATCGCCGTAGGCGTATTGCATATAAAATAATAATATTTATCGTAATCAGACGACGGGTTCGGGTAAATTTGCCGAAACACAACATAATGATGTATACACATTGTACAGGAAAATCGATAATCGCGTTTAACGGTGTATTGTGTACAGTAGACGAGGGGCGCGTGACCCTGATCCATTGTGCGTATATATATACGTGCGTGGACCCCCTATTGTATTGACCTGGTTAGGGTGTGTGAAGTGTCCTATGGTGGGGAGGGTTACGCGCGCCAGACGACTAGTCTGTGTGTGCCGTCATGAGTCAGCGTCGTGGTTCGTTTTTAATATTATTCGTCATTTCACCGCGACTTCTTGTCGTGCAGTATCCCCCGCCAACGAACCGCGCCAGGCCGTGTGCAGGTATATTCGCACCTAATACGTTACATCAATAACCTTCGCACCTTGTGCAGGTTTCTGACCGTTTTCTTTTGTTTCCTATAGTTTTGAAGTGTTACTCATCACTCGCCCTATAATGTATTCTCTATTACTACAACTATCTGCTACGGCTGTCGTCCTATATCCACGAATTGATTTCTAACAACTTGCATTTTATTTCTGTCGCAGGTGCGTGTTATGGAGGAACGGCTCCAAGCCGAATGGACTACACATTTACCGGACCAAGCGGAGAAGGAACAAGCTATTAGCAAGCTGGCGACCCAGGTGGAAGAACAGGTAAGCATTGATAAATTGTCATATACATGTGATATGGACTTGGGGATTTATGGCGGATGGTAGGTTTAATGTTTCACGTATAACGATGATTTACAGCGTCAGCTGAGGCTGCAAGACGCCAAAATGGTCGAGGCCAAGGCGGCTCGCATCAAGGAATGGGTGACTAACAAGCTGAGGGATCTAGAAGCTCAGAACCAACACCTGCGAGAGCAGAACCACAAGTGCAACCAGCAGTTGGAGTTGCTTAGGCGGCACATGGCCCAGCTAAGCGCGGACAAGATGGCCGTGAGCGCTTGTGCTGGGACCTCGTCACCACGCACTAGTACGTCATCGTTGCATAGGGCCAACAGCACTGGCTCCACGCAGTAAGTGACTTTTTTAACATGTACCCGTCGACGGATTTCTAATGATAATTTAATTACTATAACGTCTTATTTTCATTTAATTTCCTTCCTGTGTATAGCGCTCTGTCCGACAACGAACCGGTTTACGCTCAAGTCGACCGACACCACAAGACGCGAACACCCGAACGGTCGCAGCGCACCCATCGCCGGCACATGTCTGCCTGCGTGCAAGTGCCGCCTGCGGAGTCGACCGACGGCACAGGCATTCCTATCCACGAACAACTGGTTAACGATCTGACTACCACCACGGATTCGTTAAACTTGAACGCCATCAGACGTGAGTATATAATATTTAATCTAAGATTTGTAAACGAACAGCTTTTTTTATTTCATTTTATTTTTGCAGCGAAATCTGTGTGCATTGAATCGGACATCACGCACGACTATGCGGAGATCTACACACCGAGTAGGGAGAAATTGCCATGGGACAAATCCAACAACAAACCACCGACTCCGCCTCTGCACAGGTTTCCCTCGTGGGAGTCTCGTATATACCAGGTGGCCAATGAAGGGTTGTCTACCGTACCCACGAGCCAAGTAGAACCCACTATCGCTGCGGCTGCCAATTCCACTGCCGTGCATCCTACCAGGGTAGTGACGTCGCAAGGGTACTGTGATATAAGCGTCCCCGTGTACGCCACCGTAAAAGGGGTGTGTAGAAAATATGCTTATACTCTCAATTCACCTCGATATTTTTCGTACATTTTTCTAATTCCGTATTTTTTAATTTTTTTTTATTACAGAGGGCCAGTCAAATTAGGTCCAGTCCATTCACTGGTGACTCGTCAGATGACTCTAGTGACGGTGAAGGTGAACATACGAACACGGCAAACACGCACAGTATTGCTACCAGAATCACGAACAGTAGTAGTACGGACAACACAGACACGTCATTGTCTAGTTCCAGTCCCAGTAAGAGCCATAAGACTGCGTCAACGTTCTCGCCGGTTAAACACAATTCTTCCGGATCACCATCGAAAAGTACGTATATATTTAACACCCGTGTGAATATTTACTGTGACCTATACTTTGAGTAAACATTTTTTGTTGCACTTTTCATAATAGATACTTCTATGGAGTCCGGCATATCGGATGATTACGCAATTCCGCCAGATGCAATGTCGTGCGGCGAAGATTCGACTGAATGGTCGTCGTTGGTGCTGAGGTTAAACCTTAATGGTGCAGCTGTTGTAGCAGATAGTCCGAGTCGTTGTGCCAAAACAGGGGTGCTTGATAAGTCTGGACATTTGGCGAAACTTGGTGGCAAATTAAAGACGTGGAGACGGCGGTTTTTCGTGTTAAGCAATGGCAAACTTCGTTATTGGAAAACTCAAGTAAATCAAATTATAATTTCATAAATAATTAATGCTAACGTTAATGTTTACATATATTGCTTTTACACTATATTTTTTGGTTTAATTTCTACATTGATATTTTATTTCACAGAATGATGTAGCGCGCAAACCACAACGAGAAATTACAATTGATGACCTATGCAGAATAACCCGAGCCGAAGGCGCTGCTACGTTTGAAATATCAACTAGTAAAAAAACATTTTACTTAACTGCAGATTCAATTGCAGCTATGGAAGATTGGGTTAAAGTTTTACAAGTAATTTTATATTCTTAAGATCTTAATTTATTTGTCATAACTATTGATTTATGCTTCATACAATTATAGAATGTTCAAAGACACAACGCTACCAAGTTGTTACTGAACAATGAAAACCACAAACCAACGATTCAAGGGTGGTTAACGAAAGTAAGGAATGGTCATGCAAAACGATGTTGGTGTGTGCTTGTAGGAAAAACCTTTTTGTATTTCAAATCGTCAACTGATACAGTAAATACAATTAAAAATTAATTTTTAATTTTTTCTAAGTATTGTTTTTTTTCCCCCACAAATTTAGAGTGCATTTGGACAAATAAATATGCGTGATTGCCGTGTAGAAACCGTTGACCATGTTTCTGATTCAGATAGTGAAGAAAGAGATTCTAATCAGCCACCAACCATAGCTTTGCATCCATTACATCAAGGTCCTCCAACTTATTTACTTATGTCTTCTAAACAAGAAAAGGTTTGATTTGAAGAAAAAAAAATGTATATAATAAAGGAATACAATTCAAAATATTTTAATCGCAGGATTCGTGGCTATACCATCTTACTGTAGTTTCTGGCAGTGGTTCTCAATCAGGGTCACAGTTTGAACAGCTTATTCAAAAATTAATGGAAGCATCAGGCGATCCAAGTAGATAAATATAAATTTTTTGAAATAATAAGTTTTTATGCTTTTTGTAATTTCATATAGATTGTGTGTTGTGGAAACATCCAACTCTTTTGCATTCAAAGGAAGCAATCAGTTCACCACTAACCACTTTATCCAATGAAACGCTACAATATGAAGCAATAAAACTATTTAAAGTATATATAAAAAAAAGAACCTTAACATTATTTTAATATTTTTTTATTATTTTAGAGTTGTCAATTATTCATGTCAGTAGCCATCGAAAATGCTGGTATTGATTATCATGTGGTATTAGCTCAAAATGCATTGCAGCTATGTTTAGATAACTGGGAATTACAAGCTGAACTATTATGTGCCCTTGTCAAACAGACGTCTAGACATGCATCTCATAAACACGGCGTCCAGGTATTCTCCAAACTGCGGCATCGTGTAAGTTCCCCTTCCCTTTGCTTCTTTTTGGAATTAAAAAAACAGTCATGCAATTAAATAAGCATAAATACTCATAATCATTGGTTTTATATTTTAGATATAAGACACATAAAAATATTTTTTTTAAAAACAAAACTAAATTTTCAATCTGTTATATTATTTTACAATAAGAAAATTTGGTAACACATAATATAATATACAAGAACATGAAATAACCTGGGTAAGAAGATCCATCAGTGTGTTATGCCATCAGAGTTTTGGGAGGAAGAAGCTTATTTGGTATATAATACAAGTCACAATTCAAGAGATCTTGACACTAGTGTCTAATATGGTACAAATATTATTTGACAATGAGAGATTGATTGAAATGTCTGTAAAGTGTATATTTGGAAAGGCTTTGGCATATCTCCATATTTGAGTGCGATAGTCCTATTGGGTTTTAGCATTGATTATAGCATTAATAATTTTTTATTGATCAGGTGCTTGCACTTGATAATTTGATGTAAGATTAAGTCTACTGTTAAGAACCTTTCTTTTAGTTTTTAGATATGAACTCAAGTAAGATGCTTGTCTAAGATTAGACCTAAATATTTGGTTTAAGGTGTTGTTGGGATTTGGTTGTTTTGAAAGAGTATAACGCAAGGGAGATGCTTTTTCTTAAAGTGAAAGAACTCATCTGAATTGATTATGATTTTAAATGAAGACTATTTAGAAATATTATCAAGATGAATTTGTAGGTTTTGTAATACTATTGAGGTCTGAATGTGATGAAAAAATTGATGTGTCGTTAGTGTAATTAGCTATCAATGTATTTTCAAAGTTAGGTACTTCAGCTATATATAGATGTTGTAGAGGTCTGATGATAAGTCACTTTCTTAATGTATCTTTGCATGGATTTGAAATTGAGATGAAAGGGAGTCACCGAGACAGACGAAAAATGAAGGATTTTGTATAATGAGATGAAAAATGAAAGAATAAGTGTGATTCATTTTAGTATCTTTTTTTCAAATAATTTCCCTAATACTGGTAACAGACTAATTGGTCTGTATAAGGAAATTTTGTTGATTTGTGTATATGGATAATAACAGATAGTTTCCATGTTAGAAGGGAGTAGAACAATCTCAACATAGAATTGTAATTGTAATCGAGAAGAATAATTGATTTAATTGGAAGATGCTGAATAATTCAAATAATTGAATTGAAAAATAAGTGTTTTTGTATTTCTTTATCCGATGGTAATTTAGAATATTATCAGTGTGACCGTGCATTTGCTTTCTATTATTAGGGCTTTAATGTTAAATCATACGAGTTTACATTGGGTGGTTTATTTGGATTAGGAATATAAGATGAATTTAAAATTACTGCTTTTATTGAATTGACTAAATCTTTCTATTTTTGTTTAGTGAATTTTGAAGAAACTTAAGTTTGTATTGTTTTCTAAGATAGTGATGATTAAAAAAATTATTTGATAACTAAAAATTGCTCTTTAATATTTAAAGCAAAAATTATGTAAAATAGCTAATGATGAATATCCATTGACTGTTTTTTTAATGCCTAGCTTTTATTACGATTATTAGTTATTATTACTTATTTTAATTATTCTGTGTATGTGTATTTGTTATGTACTTTTAATGATGGATAATGCAGTTTAATTTTATTTTAAAATAATTAAAATTCTTAACAATGGTATAATATTTTATAAATTTATTTTTCTTACTTTTAGTCTGACCCATCAGAAATATAAGTGTTTTTATATTTTTTTTTATTAGAATTTAAAGAATTAGTAATTTCTAATAAATTCTACAGTTATCCATCATATTGAATAAACGAAAAACATTGCATACGCGGTGTCCACTCATTGAGTTATTATACTCGTTCTTAATATTATCACAGGGTTTTGAAACTGGTTTATATTTAAATCTACCGGTGCTTTGAGGTCAAGCTGTTTCTTTTGATAAAGCCTATGTTAGAGTAAATGAAAAACATTAAAGAAATTGTTTAGTTTTTAATTGGGTATTAGAATTAACTATTCAATGTAATATTGCAAAATTATTTGCTACATTATCTGTATAGTTTTTACAAAAGATTTAATTAATATACAATTGTTTTTTTAGTATAATCTGATAATCAGTAATATATATATTTAAAATTATCATACTTTATATTATCCGATTTTAACCTGTTTCAAAGCCTTTAGAGTTTCTGATTTTAAAGCATTTTTATATTAATTTGTATCTTGAAATGTATTTTGTATTTTTTTGTTTTTATTTTGCTCAATTTAAGAGTTTATTTGCAATCCTCTCTGTTGATAACATTGTGCATGTCATTGCATGATTTCGAAAACATATTATTTTATATGTGATCAGATCACGAATCTTGTTTATGAATTCTTACATGAGCTGCAGTTTGTGGGTTATCTTAAAAATGTAGAGGGGCTATATTAATATGGCAAACATACACAAGTTAAGAGGTTTAGGCATTTAGGCACCGCGTGTCCACTGTTTTTTCAGCAACTTTTATTATGCGCCACACAGTCGCTGTTTACTTGTGATGCTGCCTTGGCCTCATCGCCTACTATCAGCACTACCCAGTCAGTAGTGCCAGGATCACCAAACCACAGTATGACCGCACCGCCTAGTCCAGCTACATCATCATTACTGGACCATTGTAAAGCAAACCCACCTATGTATGTTTTCGTCCAGGGATGGCAATTATTAGCGCTGGCTGTTTCCCTTTTTGTACCGAAAAACACCAAACTCCTTTGGTTTCTCAAGTTACACTTGAAACGTAACATAGACACCAAGTAAGTAATTGTTTTATCCAATAAAATGATAGTAGTTTAAAGCAGTGGTCGATAACCGGTGGCCCGCGGACTGCATCTAGCTCACGGGTCTCTTTTATACGGCCCGCATTGAATTTCAAAACTAGGAAATGTCATTGAATATCATATAAATTTTTTGTATTGTCTGGCTCGTGAACCTTTTTTAATTTGTGAATGCGGCCCAAGTGTCTAATAAGGTTACTAACCATTGCTTTAGATTATGAATTAAGACTACAATTTTTTTTTTAGGACTGAATGTGGAAAATATGCTGCATATTGTGAACGTGCTTTGGAGCGAACCATACTGAATGGCATTCGCGATGTAAAACCATCTAGAATGGAAGTTTTATCAATTTTGTTAAAAAATCCTTATCACCATTCGTTGCCTCACTCCATACCTGTTCATATGCTCAATGGGACTTATCAGGTACAGAAATGTTATTTAATCAATAATTAATTCTCTTTACTTTTAAATGTCTCTAGTGGTTTATTTGTTTTCAAATATATGTCATTAATGTAAATTATGCTATAGGTTGTTGGTTTCGATGGATCTACAACTATAGAAGAGTTTTTATCTACATTCAATCAAGAAACTGGATGCAGAGATAGTCAACATTCAGGTTTCACATTATTTAGTGATGATCCCATTGAAAAAGATCTGGAACACTATATTGAATCCCAAGCTAAAGTATGTTTAAATTAGAATTTATTTAGTCAAAATTATAAGTAATAAATTTTTTTAGTTGTGCGATGTCATATCAAAATGGGAAACTGTGTTGCGGGAAAAAGGTTCTGGCAAATTTGAAAATACACGAGTTATACGATTGATTTTCAAGAACAGACTGTATTTCAAATCCTTTGTCAAGAAAGAGACGGATCGTGAAAGACTATTGCTCTGTTATCAAGTAAATCAACAGGTGGTTCAAGGTCGATTCCCTCTTACTAAAGAGCTTGCTTTAGAGTTGGCTGCTCTAATGGCACAGGTATAACACAGTTACTCAATGATTCTTATTTTATCTTGAATTATATTTATGGATAACTCTTTTGAGTTCAGATTGATTTTGGTGAATTTAATTGTGATAAAAACCGTGGCAGCGGTGGTACCACTAAGGAATTGCAAGTGCTCCAATCACTTGATAAATTCTATCCATCTCGATACCGCGATGGGGCTTCTCAAGAAGCAATCAAGTATGTAAAATAATTTAATATTTAATACATTTATATACGAGTATTAAAATTAAATTATAATCAATACATACAATTATTGTGTTTATAGACATCTTCAGACAGGTCTTCAAGAAAAATGGATGTCTCTGAAAGGACGGAATTTAGTTGATTGTGTTCGAATATATTTAACTTGTACTAGAAAGTGGCCATATTTTGGATGTACTCTTTTCCAAGCCAAAGTGAGTGTCATGGACATATGAATATTAATATAATCATTGTAATCCAATAAATAGATCTGATTTTACTTAAATTTAACTTTTGTCAACTAGATGAAACATGGAGAAAATACAGTACTACCAGGTACTGTAGTGTGGTTAGCTGTATCCGAAGATAGTATCAGTTTATTGGAATTGCGTTCAATGCAATTAATCGAAACATATATGTTTAGTCAAGTGTTAACATTTGGTGGTTGCCAAGATGATTTTATGTTAGTTATTGCATCTGATTCTGCAATTATAGAATCCCATAAACTTTTGTTTTCCTTAAGCAAACCAAAGGTAAATGTATACTTTTTTTGTAAATTAGATAGATAAAGAAAATATTTTCTAATAATCATTTTCCTTATTTTAACTGCCAGATTCTAGAGATAACATTGTTGATTGCTGATTACATGAATGCATTAGCTCAGAATAGTGCAACATTGGGCAGTTCGCTGAGTCGCAATATGCAGCCTGATATACTAAAAGCTACTCCAGACCATCAATTACATAGAAACGATTCACAAACCAAGAAGCGTATTGACTCATGACAATAAATTTCTACATAACATTTTTAATTATTATAGTGCCACAATATCATCGCGTGTTTGCACTTCGGCCATACAATTTAACTATAAAATGAAATATTTGGATATTTCATTATCTACAATATTAATTTAATGCTAATATAATAACTATACTTTCCTTTTTTTTTTTTTTTTTTAATTTCGTTTATTTCATACGATCTTGCCATCGATTTTTACCAAGTTAAATTTTATGAAATACTTGTTAAATTACGCACGAATACATAAAGACTAGAGTAACTTTAGGTGTTATAATATTATATAAATTTAGTTTGAATATTATGTTACCAAGAGGTTGTACGAAATCCAAATAATATTGATAATATATAACTAAATAAATTAAAATATAATTGTATTGTCTCGAAGTGGTACTTGGTACGTGGCCATTGATAACTGACTGCCATTATTGGTAGGGCTTGTGCCCTATTTAGTCTGTATATTCATTATTAAATACCATTCATAATATTCCTGTAACGTTTATTTTTACTTTTATTTGTTACAATCGAATTTATACAAAGTGGAGTCTGATAAGAAAAATGTGTTCAATTTTTTATTTTGAATGCATCTCCTTATGAAATAATTTTGTTGTTTTCAGTCTTAATTTTATTTATTTTTTTTATTAGACAAACTAATTTTGACTTTTAATTATTAACGTTTACTTGTACATTTCGACCAAAGAATATTGTACCTTATTGTTTTTATTCGACATAATTAGCGAAGTAAAAACACCTTATTATTATTTTGTTGTATTATTTTTTTTTCTGCTAAACAGACTTAACATCACATTTTATCTAATAAACAAAAAGGTTGTGCTATTGGTTTTTGTATTATGTATTTTAAATTTTTATTTTTTTTTTGAACATCACCACAAATACACATACACAAACACTAAAAATTACTATTGAATTGGTGATAAATGTATTAAAAGTCTGTAACAAAACCCTGAGTTAGCACACAACTTCACAAGATGTTCAACAGTAATCTCACTATTTTGTACGGTGAGGATCCGATTAAAACGTTATGAAGATGCAGGCTGGAGCCTTGAAATCTTAAGTTTGGTGCATACGTGGCCTAGAATGAAAGATTTTTATAAACCCGAAAAATCTCAATCATACTATTTTGTCCTGTTATTATTATTCATTACTATTTACACTGATCCGTCGGATTGAAATAAAAATGTTGCATACAAATGGATATTAATTGTGAAAACAGTTGTAAACGATTATGTATAGTTTTTATTATTATTGTTGAAAATAATTCATCTCTAAGTTTGTAAGTGAAAAAGTCCCAAGTATTGTAACACTATCTAATCGGCTCAGGGCCATTGTCAGACCAAATCTTTAGATGATGCAAACCAAATTTTAGGGGGAGAGACATCAGGAAAAAACAATATAGTGCAAAACATACCACTACATAGGCACGGATCTAAGGGGGGCTTAAGTCCCCTTCTTAGAAATTAAGTAGAATCATATCAAACATAAATACTTAAAATATTTAAAAAATAGACGTAAGAAAGGCTTTGTACAAATCGACATGCAGTAACTCACTTTACTAGCCCCCCTTATATCATTTTTATTCCACAACTGCCACTAAATAGAACATATGCACATTTAATGCTTGTGGAGGGAGACATCGATAACCCTGAATTCACCACGGGCAATGCCCCCAGTGGCTACGGGACTGGATCAGCTTAATTTCTTGCCGATAAAACGTAATTACAAAACGGGGTCCTCAATGTATCATATATTACGCTAGTCGCGGCTGAAAAACGTATAATATATGCTAAGTATTATGGGACACACAATAGTAGCACTTCTAAACGCAATACTGAAGAGGTAGGAGAACCTTCTCAATCACAGCGGATTTCGCTTTTGTTATTATTTTTTTCAATCGCGATTTCTTGAAAACGTATTGGCTTCGTTTTTATTGGAAGTCTATATAACATATACTTCACCATGTACTACGTGCAATACTGTATGAGGACTCGAAGGAATGTTTATCATTTCGGTGCTGGTGGCGGCGGATCATCAAGATCACGATGAATCCAGTGTACGCGGTAGAAGATGACGTCCGAACGAGGGAAAGTGTACGCGCGCGAAAATCCAATTTTCCGGACGAATGACCTCTGCAATATCATAACGTTGGAAAATAAAGGGAAAAACTATCGTAGCGAACAATGAGTGCTTAAAAGACGCGTTTTCCGTTAGTTTTTCCTTTTTGTTTTTCATTTTACATTCCGGCCATCCAGCGTTGTAACCGTGTTATTCGTATCGGATTAATATTCATAATAATATTATTTACGTTTCGAGAAACGTTTATGTTTATTCTTCACGCGTCGCGTAATGCAAACGATTTTTTTGCAAAACAGGGACTTGTGCTACTCGTTTTTGTTTTTTTTATCCGATTCGACATCAATACTGTTTTTCAGGCTCATATTAATCATTATGCAGGATAGGCAATTTCCTTTACCTTTTTTTTTTGCTTTTAGAATATAACTTTCATCGTATAAAATAAATATAATATTTAAAAAAAAAATCACCGTAAGACGATAAAACAAAACGCAACACGACTATAAAGCAACTCAACGGCTTAAAAACTATTTTTAAAGGGAAAACTTGATTGCGCGCGCTTGGTTGGGGACCTATTTCGTTAAACGTCCGTGTCCGTCCGATGACGGAACATGGTGCTGTGCGCGCGCATAACAGCTGCGACTCTCCTCTCTTCAGCATCTGTGCGCGCGCAAGCAGCCAAGCACAGATTCTTTTTCGTCTCATTTTAGACAACTCTGTGTATACACGGCGCGTAATATCGCGGATAATATTACATAAAATATACGACGCGGATAACTACGTATCGCCGGACAACCGCTTTAAATTTTATTTTATTTAAGAAACTTTTAAAGTGAGAACTTTATTTATACGTGATTGCATGCTATGATAATTTATAAATTAAAAGTTAATGTAGAACCTGCACGAGCTATTGAAAGCATTGTATTAGTAGAAAATAATTAATATTAAGATGACATTTGTATATTTGATTGTTATATTGTAATAATATTTTGCATTTATAATAAAATAATGACTTAACATTGATACAATTTTATTATCAATTACATTTATCATATTATGCCATCATAATATTTAACCTGAAAATATAGTTCTCACTTTTGCGGTACGTCTCGCGACGCACCAATTTTTTAAGCAACTCGACATGTCTGTCTCTTTCTACCAGTTGCTCGTGGTTATTCTATCATAATTTATTTAAATAAAATACAATATTTTATTTTTAAATTGTTTATTTATAATGGCAAACAAACAAAAATAAAATGAGACTTTTGTACAACTAATAGAAAGTCGTACATGTGTTTAAGATATAAAATCATGTAATTAAACCCAACAAGTTATAAAAGAAAAGGTGTGGAATGAAATTTCAAATAAAACAAATAATTCTAGTAAGTTGATGCTATATAATCCATATTATTACGAAATAATAAATTATCTAACTAATTTATCTTATACATGCGTATTCGACATACTTTTAATATTAAATACATCATATTATACTTAAATAAATAAAATTAAAGTAATCATAATTAATATGCAATCAATGGATATAAGTTAAAGGTAAATTAAGTGAATTTTCAATTTTTTTTTTTTTTTTTTATGATATCATAAAGGAAACTCTACTGCTTTTAAAGAATACTTACTTGCTACTTGCTTTTGGTGAGGACACGGTCTAAAACGCCACGTGTTTTATTTTGCCTACAGCCGGGCTACACACGAGCGATATTTTACAGCGCGACATTTTTACCGCGCCATATTTTTACGGCGCGTTTTGTTAAAGTACATTAAAATGATTAAAAACATACGAGTTTCGCGCCGTAAAATAAACGCGCGACATTTCAAAAACTATCGCGTGCACCATGACTTTACCGTGCATTAAAAATATCGCGCGTCAAGGACTTATATGTGGTATATAATATAACGGTATTAAACGCGCAATATAATGTTATTTTTCACTCAAAACACGTAATCATTGTGATGTAACTTGCTTTTATGTAAAAATGTCGATCATTTTTAACATGGATTTGTCAAATGAAAACTCTCAAATGCTTGACAAAGGTATTTTAGACATTGATCTGTTAATAACATCTATAGAAGAATTGCCATTATTATGAGACAAGACAATAGATCCTATTTATCTTACTCGGACCGGAAGGAAAAACTGGAGAGACATATTTTATAAAATGAAACCAGAATTTAAAGAACTGAACAATATTCTATAAGATAATTTTATCGCCCGTCATCGTTGACGTGTATCATGAATGCACTGAAGAATTTTGGTTCAAATCGTCAACACGAAAAATAACGTTTTTACCGGTCTAAGGGCCTCAAAATGGCTAAATCAGGACTTGTTGTTTTCACCACGAATTATGTACGAACATAAATTAATTTACAGTGGCACGATCGGGATATTTCATTTCGCAAAAAAAAGACGAATTAATTTTGAAAATGAAACAAGAAACTGAATTCAGTTAAAAAAAAATTACTTTAACCAGTTTCCTGTTTTTAAATATTAAGTCTTCTTTATAATATTGTAAAACGCCTTTGATAAATTTCTACGACAAAACAAATAAACATTTAATATAATACGGCTAAGTATTCGTGTTATTACCGCGATGGATGAGATTTGATAGAAAGGTATAATGCATTTTATGTAATGTTGAAATAATATGAATCTTTAGCTTGTGGCAAACCATATCTTTAAAAGATCATATTTCAGGTGTGTTAACAATAAGTGGGAAGACGAGTTCAATTATACTTTTACAACACGAAATAAATAAATTAAAATTTGAATTTTATCTTCATCTGCGGAATACACAGGAAATAAATAAAGAATCCAAATAAATTAAATCATATTAGGAGTATGCTGGTGATTTCCGACGTCATTTGTTTTAATTTTTAATTTTTTTTTTTTTTAAATTTACTACAAATTATTCTATATTTAAAATTTGTTTTTTATATTTTATGTATAAGAATTTACCATAAAAAATATTTCAATATGATGATAGTTTCTAAAGTTTTGACCATCTGTTTTCGGGTTTTCATACTTACCTGAAATACGAAAATATTCAACGAATGAAAAATGTCCATGTGCGATAAGTGGTTTTCGAAACTTTTCCGTAAATCCGTGAGTCGGATACGGGTTCTATTATGAAGACAACAATCCCGTAAATTAACTTTGGTTACCAGTTTTGCTTGCTGTACATTACAAAAATGAACGGATTGTGAACATTTTGAAATAAAAGACAACAACTAACAAACAGAGTGATACTAAAGAAAAATAAAATATTAATATCGTATCGCTTCTTTTGAAGTTTTATAAATAAGATATTATTAAACTTTAACCTTACCGTACTAACCGAGACACATAATATGTGTATACGTATATATTATGTTCTTCGAATACGCATGCATTTCTTATGGTTTTAATAATTTATTTCCTCCGTATTCTGTAGAATGTTTTTCAATTGCGAACGGATTTTGTGTTAAGCAGTACCAGTCGGAGAGGTGGTAAGGCAATGGCAGTGTCGTTTGCTGTTTGAAAATTATAATGAGAATTAAGATTAACATTGACGTTTTTTCCGATAAAATGTAAAAGTCAATATCAAATGCATTTTAGTAGACAACATTTGTGATGATATTTATCTGTATGTACTCATCACAATACCTTTTTTATTATGAACTAGTAAACTGCCAATGATACTTGCACCTTTTATACCATTTACGTTATGATTGTATTGTTAACAATATACATTGGATAGAAACTGTGTAAATTGTAACCCAAAATTCTTAAACATTTAAGTAGGGGTGTGGATTTTTTTTGGGAGGGGGGCTGGAGAATTTCCTCTAAACAAAATTTTACAATCCATCCGAAAATAATAAATATAATAAAATATGTCAGCACTGCAGCTAAAAATAGGTCCACTGTCATTATCACCATTTAATGTAATTTCCCGAAAGTGTTGCGTGAAGATAACTAAAAATGTATACAGATAAAGATAAAAGATAAAAGCGTATTTATTTGGATAAAAAAAGATAACATTTTATTTTATTTTATTCATTAATTTGAACTTTTTTTTATAAAATTATACTTAAAAATTAAATTTAAATTAACTTAACTTTGATCTAATAGGTACCTCTAATATAAATAATAAATTAAAAATATTTCTATTATGTACACTTATGTATGGGACACAAGTAATAAATAATAAGTACTTGGTTTAAAACAAAAAAATTCAATCTCTGTAGGTATATTATAATCTTATAAAACAATTCATTACAATTTATATAATACTTATTATGGAGTAATATTTATGGTTAAAATATTAAAAAGTTAATTCAACCATTATCTGTATTATTTCATTCTCTTTCTTAGGAATCAAATATTATAAGAGTCACTAGAAAATATAAATTTAATAGTCTTTATTAAATATGTAAACAATTATATTATTTACTGCCTTAGTCTCTCAACCCCCAAAAATATGCCCCTGAATTTATGTTTAGAACGTTTTGATGTATTAAGGATCAAAGGAAAATCTACACAGGCTGACTAGTATGCTCTTATACAGACTTACATTTGGTAAAAAAATAATCTTTAGAAGGAGAACAAACCTTTTTCATTAATTTATGTGGTTACAACATATCGTTCCGAATAAATGTGTAGTTGACGGTGGGAGCAGCAAGAATATATATTTTTTAAGATACTTTGTTCTTGTAAATCCATTCGTAGACCATGACCCAGGTAATTGGGCTCGAACATAAATGCATTATTTCTTATAGGGTTTCCAATAAAGTACCGACACCTGGGTCTCATTTGTAACGTTCTTATACTTATGCCATCAAACTACCGGAGTATTTGGGGGTGTTTGCGAAGCTATATGGATATGCGATCCCATGAATATTCTTTTTCTCGCGAAATAACTAATAACACCGAACGTATACTTGTTTCACGTGTTCACCGTATAATTTATATACTACGAGTACTTCCGCGTACAGTTCTGTAGGTCAGAAATTGTGCACACGACCGTACAAATGTTTCGGATTCGCTTCAACCGTGCCGATTTCTATATCGTTTTTTTCCTGTTCAAACAATATCTTTACGTTCTTAATTCGAGCAGCGTAGGTAGACCGTTTACGAATACGAATTCGAAACCATGTTTTACATTTCGTACATCATATATTCCGTGAAAATGTTATAAGCGCATAAAGATCATCGAGTAACGTTTGGTTTTTTTTCTTTCGATAGTCGATATTATTATGCACTAACATTAATTTTTATCTTAAATGTTCTCGTTCGTTTTTATCTTTTCAATCGTCTGTTTATAATATTATATTTCTCCTTAGTTGTCGTATTATCGTAGCAATTTATTCGTGTCTCGTGGTCCTTAACGAAACAATAGTGCTTTTGTGAGGTCGCTCATAGGATACGGTTTAATGTCAAAATGTGCTGTCGCCAAATCATATAAGAGACTGTGCGAGAATCATTGGACGACACTGCATCTTTAATCTGTAGACATTAAGGTTGTACAATCTACCCTAACTGATTCACGTCCTAAAACACAGAATACTTTGTCAGCCGTCTAGGGTAGGGATTCCGACATCAATTCGAAACCGCAAGTTGGCGAAGTAAACTTCCAATCACACCCGTGTTTGCACTCTGCAAATACTATGTATTACAACGAGCCTCATAACAAACCTCATATTACACCGGTCCAGCTCTTAGCGGTAATTTTATTTAGTAATCAATTTTTAATTATTATGTTGTTTTCAAGTGTATCGGTAGTTCGATTCAGAACAAATAAACGAGCTTCATGGCAGTGTCGGATCTAAGATATTCGACGCCCGGAGCTAATAAAAATGCAGCGCCCTTACATAAGCGAAAGTATCGGGCATGTTCATGCCTCGTTTTATTTTCCATGTAAGAGGTGGGTGGAGGAGAAATGTAGAATCCTGTTCATCATGTTTCCGCGCGACGACTTATTGTTGCACGCAGATCTTATTCTAACGGATAGTACGACTCAAATTGGGTAGTAGAAAAAATCAAAAGGGCAGTTAACTTTATGAATATGGGCATCTTACAAAAATATAATTTTCCTTGTAGAATGATAGAATTTCTACTGAGTATTTGAAATTTGCATAATACTGTGTAGTATTTATGTACCTAATATTTTAGTATTTATATATTTATGTAATATTTATTATGTAATAACTATGCAAGTTTACAATCTTTGTTACTTTGATGATTAATTAATCTATGAAATTTAAATTTAAATAGTGGTATACGTGTAATGGAAAAGATCCTTATATTTTTTAATATTTTATCACGCAATGGTCAAAATTCTAAAATATTAATGTATAATTTATTTGGGGAGTGGGTAAGTGTTATAATCTAAATAAATTTCATAAAAAAAGCTTTTCAGTGTGTTTGAGTAGTAGGTAAAAATCCTTAGAATAAGCCCTGGTTACACGGTGTACGTGTGATACGGCGGTACAGCCCCAGCGATCTGCCGATCGACGCGTTCAGGTTTACCATCGTTTTTACGCGCGCACATTACAAATCATTCGTTTTTTTTCGACTACACCTGCATGACAGTTGACCAACACGTGTTCCTTTTAACGGTGCACGCGTTGTTTTTGTAATCCTGAAAATCCTATTCATTCACACGATCGCCCATACAATTCGTATCAAGGAACATTTGTGTAACAACACTAATAGCAATAATGATTTCGCTGTACCGTACAATCTGCGGGTCGCGTCGAATGACAAATAATGTATTTCGTGTATCCATGGTGTAATATGCTCCGTTCTTCGTGGGCATGTGTTTAAGTAAACATGCATACGTACGTACGGGTTTTCTACCCGGGTTATGATAATTATTAATTATTGATGTTTGGTCCGAATGACCCACGTATTTTCAAAATCGCGGGTCCGTTTACGTGTTTGTATTTTGAATTCGTACAGTTTCACGGTTTATTTCTGGTGGATTATCGTGCGCGCGTGGCATATTTTAGAGCTACGGTACACCGGACAAAATCAATTTACACGATTTACATCGTTAACGAATTTGTATTGGCTGCTCCTGAAGGACCACTGGCAGGGTCAACGAGATGGCTCCGGGGCTGATCGGTTCCAGGCCCCCTTTACTTACACTTGTTCGGTCAAGATATACATGCCTACTATTTGACAAGCAGTAAGCATGTATATCTTAGTATTAGTAAGTAGTACTTATACATACTTTGTTACAATAGAAATATTAAAATTTGCATCTTATGCTACGGTAAATGAAATTATAAAATAATTTTGTATAAAAGGCTGAGACGATGGGTCCTCATGAAGATACGGACCCTGGAGATCTATCCCTCTCTGCCCTCTTTACCCCACCCTTTCATCAGCCTTAGTCATCAGTAATCAGTATCGAAAAGAAAATAATTAAATAAAACCAATGTCTTGCATTTGCATCAAGTCTCAAATATAGATTATTGACATTTATGATACCATGGTTATATTTTTTTCTCCAAATCCTAAGATCGGTTTTTATTAAATGTAATTACAACAAATACTTTCTTTTATTTTCTCTATTCTTCGTCATGTCTTTTATTTCCCTGTAGAAAGTGCCTCCAACATCCTTCATTATTTGGTTGATGTATTTTTTTCTAGGTTTTTTTTTCTTGGTCGTGTTCCTTTTATCATACATTAAATTATTATACTATGCAATTCGACTTCATTTTTCAGTGTGTTCAATCGCATGCCATTTCTTTCTCGTTAAAGACATATATTAATGTTTACCTTTCTTCTATGATCATAATAATGTCATTATTTGTTTTTTTTTCAGTCCATTTATTCTCTGCATTTTTCTCCAGCACCACATTTCCAAAGCTTTAAGCATGTTTTTATCTTTTTTATTAGTGTCCATGTCTCGCTCCTATATAATGTTACACTCCAGATGTATGATTTTAGAAGCTTTTTTTAATGAATATATTCATGTTTTCCTAAAATAGAAGTTTTTCTTTTAGGAATATGTTTTATGCTTGGATTATTCTGTTTTTGATTTATTTTTTTGACTTTCTATCTTCTGTTATAATACCACCCAAGTAATTTAAATCGTCTAATTGCATAATTACATTAT
>NW_020272824.1:778933-779118 GCF_003268045.1 Sipha flava
ATGTCATTTATACGGACTTTAGCAATGCTTTCGACTTTATGTATCACACTGTCCTTATTGCCAATTACGCCTGTTTGGTATATTTGATCCATCATTATTTTGGTTTAGATCTTACTTGGTCGATAGATCTCAACAAGTAAAAATTAATGTATTTTTATCTCAGGGCTTGTATTTGAAAAAAAAAA